>NC_056739.1:1164754012-1164923569 GCF_019279795.1 Protopterus annectens
TTTGCTTGACATAGATGGGTAGCTTGTTCCAGAGTATGGGAAGTCTCTGGGACAGGAATCTATCCCTCCAGCATGCCTGTTTATTGTGGTGACAAGGTTTTCTTTAGGTATAGCATGTCCAACAGCTCTGGGTTTGACATAGCTTTATATGTTATGCAGAGATCACCTCAGAGTAGGCGATATGCTATGGAGTAAAACTGGAGTTTTTGAGATGGTCAGTGTAGGGCATCTGTTTGAGGCTAGTAATCTTCTTTGTGAGGTACCTCTGTGGCCTTTCTAGCTGCTGCTGATATCTTGTGAGGTAAATTCCAAAAGGGGCGTTGTACCATATAATGGGTCTAATGAGTGTTGAGTAGAGGGGAACAATGACCTCTTTTTTCCTGGATGAGAACACTTTTGTGATGAGGTGTGCCACTTAGAAGGATTTCCTGACTACTGTGGCGATGTGATTATCAAAGGAGAGACTACTGTCCACCTGCATCTCAAGGTCTCTTATCACACATTCGGCATTAAGTAGACTGCCGCCTACGTGGTAGTTCATGGGTACAGAGTTTTTACCAAAGGGGATGTCAATGCACTTTTTGGCATTGAGCTTGAGGCCATGGCTCTGACACCAGGCATCTGTCTCAGTGAGGCCCTTCTGTAGGATGTCCACATCATTTGGGGACTTGACTATGGCTCCTAGTTTGCAGTCATCAAAGGCCTTCTGTGCTAGCCTGTACTTGAGAGAAGTAGATACCAAACAGGAGAGGTCCCAGGACTGAACCCTGTGGTACTCCACTTGTCACTGGTTTGAAGTCAGATTTGGAGTCTGCAACTTTTACAGTGTGGGTTCTGTCAGTGAGCCAGTTGACAACATATCTTGTGATGTAGGGATTTGTACCTAGTTTAGTGAGTTTAGCTATAATTCCAGAATGGGGGATGGTGTTGAAAACCTTGGCGAGGTCAAGATAGGCTGTTTGAACCACCTTACCCTCGTCTACAGCTTTGGTGACTGCCTCAAAGAAGTTGATCAGGTTTAGGAGGCATGATCTGCCTTTCACAAACCTGAACTGGGTGGGGTCCAGAGTTTAGAGATTACCAGAGTCTTTGTTTATGAGTTAAATGATGATACATTCTATGGCCTTGCAAATCAGGCTCGTCAGGCTAATAGGGTGATAGTTCCCAGGATCAGTGGTGGCTCCCCCTTTGTGGAATGGGATAACTGTTGCTGTGTGCCATTCAGCAGGCTCAAAGCCTGATGTGAGGCTATGATTGAACATGGTGCTTGGGTAGGGAGTCAGTTTGTTCTGAAGTTCCTGTAAAATGCAGCCTGGGATGTTGTCCGGTCCCATGGATGCTGTGTTCTTGGCTTTAGAGAGTGCAGCTTTTACCTGCATAGTTGTGATTACAGGGGCCGCTGCATTCTTCCTGTATAGATATGGGCCCTTTAGGGGGTGAGAGGGGGTAAATTTAGCACTGAACCTATCTGCCAGGATGTTGGCAATGTCAGTTGGTTCTGTAATTTTCATGCTGTTGTGCTGTAATTCAGAGCAGATCTGGGAGTTGCCATTGAAATTCTTGACATAGCTATAGAATTCTTTGTGGTTGTCCTTAAAATCAGTGGCAATTTTGTTTTCATAGCTAGCTTTTGGAGGATCTTATAAGGGATTTCAGCTTCTTACTGAGGCTGACCAGGGAGCTCCTCCACTCATGAGATTTTACTCTCTTTTACAACAGTTTCTTCCTTCTGGTGTAGAGTTTGTTTATGGCAGGGGACCACCAGATTGGTTTCCTTTTTTTGGAGGATCACATCTTGGTTCTGTTTGTAATGGCACGATCCATGCACTCATGTAACTGCTTATAGAGTGCATTTGTGTAGGATTCAGTAGTTGTAACTGTATTGTCCATCTGCATGGGTGTCATGAAGTTCACCACTTCTGTCTTAAGAAGCATGAAGTTGGCTTTGGTGAAATTTTTTACCATGGTTACCTTAATGGGGGATGGGGGTGGGATGTGGATATCTAGGGTGATTAGCTTATGGTCAGATCTGACCAACGAGGAGTTGACTTCAGGTGTGGAACACCGGTCACTCATGTCAGTAATGACTATGTCTAGGATATTGTTGCCTCTGGTGAGGGTGTGGATAAGTTGATCCAGGGCATTGGAATTTATGAATTCCAGAAAGTGTTGAGCAAAGGAGTTGGAACATGAGTAGTTTTCCCAGTTAATGGTGGGGTAGTTGAAATCACCCATTATTAGGGTGTTTGGTTGAACCCTAATATTTCCAGTATATCAAGAAAAGAGGAGTGGGAATCCTAGGGCATTGTGGGGGATCTGTAGCAAGCTACAATTTGGATTGCAGTTTTGCCCAGAGTTAGTTGCACTTGGATAACCTCGGATGCATTATACCGAGCAACTAGCCTGGAGGTGTGGATATCCTTATTGGATATGGACACACCTCCGCCTTTGGTGTTCCGGTCCAGGTTAGATGGACGAATAGTGTGGTATGTGTTATAGCCTGCTAATGCAGTGGTGCTCTCTGGAGCCTTGAATCAGGTCTCAGTCACTGCACAGATATCAATGTTTTCCATTTTAAGGAGTGCCTCGAGGGAGTACATTTTGAGATTTAGACTTCTAGCATTATCTGCAGATGAAATTAAAGCACCCATAGAATGTACTGATGTCAAAACAGATAAGACATTATGAATGTCTCAGAAGGAAATTGTTCTCTGGAATAAACACATATTTTTACAGTTGACTGGCAAAAACACTTTTAATCTCACACGATATAGAAACCATGCCTCATGAGAAAGTACATTTGAAATTGTAAAAGCACTCATTCTCAAGAAGAGGTACAGACAATATTCAAATCTGGTTAACAAAAGAGTTCCAAAGTCAGTGTAAAAGTCTGATAGTACTGTGCCCAAATCTGAGAGGTCTATAAGCATATACAAATTTTGAGCATACTCCATATCATGAGTGGGTGAAATGATCGAAAAATTGCATAACAGTAGGTTTCTATCATTTTGAAACTAACCAAAGGCTATTGGTGAATTCCAGTAGCCCCAGAATAATAGATTTTCAGTAGTCAATGGTTTCCTCCATTAGAGAGTCGTGCTTTTTGGTCTCCATGGAGAAGTTGCAACATTCCAGAGGCTGATAAGCAAAATGGTTAGCCCCAATGCCAGATATTCAGCAGCTTACCTGGATGTTCTAGTAATATTTTCTGATGATCGGGAAAGCCATATTTGTGATGTTTAACCTGCCTTAAACTCCTTGCCTCAACTTTGTCTGCCTGGTAACCAAGCTATCTCCAAATGAGACATGACATGGTAGCCAAGCTATCTCCAAATGAGACATGCTATGGTAACCAAGCTATCTCCAAACCAAACATAATGCTCCCTTAAAGGGTTAAAAGAACAGCTGAAGCAGAAGAAGTCTTTATACAAGTAAAAAGTGTGCTCTGTTTTGAACCAGTACTACTACTGCCAGACTTTTCCCATCAAATCTTAGTGTAGACAGCTACTCTTAGACAGGCATGGGCCAGTCTTTCCTCATACTATTGAAAGGGCTGAGCATTCCACCTGTTATATAAGAAGAAGACTCAGCCATGCTTAGAGGCATTATTCAACTACAGGGAGAGAGAGAGAGAGAAGAATGTCTTGTGAAAAAAAAATGTGACCTCCTGTGCCAGCACCATGGTATAAAGGAAGCAAAACCTGTCAATGAAGTAGGCAACACAGGTTTAATTAGTAGCTTGGCATCTGAGGTGCTGGAAGGGGATGAGGGAGAAACATCTGCACATGGCTCACAGCATAGTTAGATTTTCCTGGTGGATAATGTGGGAACAACTACAAAGTGTTTTGCAAGGTGCTACTTGTCAGCTTTAGCCCTTTAAGGAAAAGAGAGGCATTTCAATGCAATCCACCCATTCCATGCCTTACCCAAAGAGTTGTTACTGAAGCACACAAAAGGCAGGGAAACAGAAATTAGAAAAAAACTTCCAGCAGCATTATGTCATAGAACTAGAACACCTTGATCTGCTTGACATCCCCAATCCTTACCTGAGTAAGTCAAGGGGTTGGCAGGAGGGCTAGATTGACCTATCAAATGAGAAAAGGTACCGCGGTCCACTGATGGTCAACTGCTGAAGGAAAAAGATAGCAAATAAATAAAATAATAATAATAATAAAAAATGGGCTGTCCCTACCATAACAAATTATTTATTGAGTAGGGGATTTGTGTTACTCACTGATTGTTCCTGTCTAGAGGGGTTCTATCATCAAAAGGACTGCAACTCATAATTATCGGGTCTATATTACAAGATCAAAACTTTAGTTAATCGAATAATTAAAGATTGATCTTGTAATATTGAAACCTAAAAATGTTGAACGGCCGATTTAACCCAGGGAAACACTTCCCTTGGCTGCATGAAAAAAAAAACTTTAAATCCCAATTCAAGTGGAGAGCTTCACCCATCACCCCCCCCCCCCCGATGTGGGGGGCTGTGCCCACCACACACCCCCCTAACTAAATATACCAACTCTGAGATTGCTCCAAATAGGTGAAAAGGGCATAGCCCACATAACAGCCAAGGGAAGTGTTTCCCTGGGTTAAATTGTCAATTCGACATTTTTAGCTTTCGATATTACAAGATCGATCTTTAGTTATTCAATTAACTAAAGATTCGATCTTGTAATATAGACCCTAATTATCAATAAGGGTTTTGATCCTCCAGTCTTGTAATTTCAAAATTCATCATCATCCAGACTACAGGTACTTGAATAGGCACAGGCTGTCTCCAGTATACATCCCACCCATGTGGAGCCAGCTGTTCTACTATTAGGGAGAGGTCATTAGGCTGAGTGACTTCTGGCCTAGAAAGCACACTTGCATACTCTGCTGTTGTGTCTAGTATTTATACAGCAGTCGAGGTGTTTCATAGGAGAGAAATTTCCTAGTCTGAAGCAGGCAAAAAAACTAGAGAGAGAGAGAGAGAGAGAGAGAGAGAAAGAAATACAGAATTTCTAAGTCTAACGCAGGTAGGCAGAGCAGAACGAAGCAACTCTTTATGAAAACTAGTGAGAAGCAGTTGACTTGATAGAGTATATACTGGACACTCAGATTCTTTATTTGTTCGTCTAGAGAAGGTTCTCAAAAAGGGTCTCCTGGAAGTTATGTATGAAGGACAAATTCAATCTGAAGAGTATCCCTAAAACTTGAAAAAAGGATATGAACTGTTGCCCAGAAAAGGAGGAAGTAGCATGCTGAGGTGGAAAAGACTGATCTATAAATATTGTTTGATGCACTGGTCAACCTTGAGAAAAACCCCTTGTAATCAGTATAACATAATACTAGAATTGTAAGGACTACTGACATTGTGTGACTAATCTGCCGCGGTGGTGCAGCAGTAGCGTTGTTGCCTCACAGCAAAAGGTTCTCCCATTCGATTCTCGGCTGGTGTTTGAGGAGTGCCTTCTGTGTGGAGTCTTCATGTCCTCCCCACGGTCGAGTGGCGTTCTGAAAGGCATGCGTGAATGGACGTGCCTTCGTTGAAGGTTGGGCGTCGAGCTGGCAACTCAGCACCGTAAAAACCTACTGCCAATCATTAGCAGACCGAAGTTCTGCTGTGGCGACCCCTACCTGGCGGGAAAAGCTGAAAGACAAACAAAGACAAACAAACTGACCTTGTGTGACTGAAGAGAAGCTACATTCAAATGAACTTTGAAAATAATCTATTTACCCTGCTGTAAACAAGCTGGAATTTTGTGGACTTGCATTTACAAGAGTATTTGCTAGAAATGCTTTTTTTGAAACAGGCTACCATTCATGAGTGGGTTTGTTTGTTAGTTTTTCTTTGTTGTTCTCCATAATCTTTTGCAAGAATATGATTTCATGTTTAACCCTGTAAATAAACCTCTACATAAAACTGAAACTCCAGTTTCAGAGACTAGAGTTGCTACAAGCACAGCAAATAATGACATTGTATGTCTATAAATGTATCTATCAGAGTGCTATGCATAGTCGTAACTAGGGAGGGGTGAAGGGTGACAACTGTGCTAGGTTCAAGATGTTTGGGGACATGATAAGCACATGCTGGTGATGACGTGAGAATGCAGTTCTGGCATTGATTTATGAAGTTGTGAAAATATTGCAGTTCGAGAAATGAATGCCAATAGTGCATTTGCAGTCATAGCTGAAGTACTCAATACTCAGTGTGAGGTGATAACAATAGCAGGTAACTTGTTACAACTCAAACAAGTTGCTTATTAGAATTACAGAAGACCATTTTTCTTGTTCCTCAGCTTTATTTTGTTGGAGCAGTTTAGGGAGCTGTACAGAGCATGATATAACCTAGCTATGGTTTTAGTGTTATGTACATAAATTGTACAGTTACTGCATCAGAATCTTCTGTAAGTCTTCACAAGAAGTTGTCATTAGAGCATTACTTAATGACCACATAAGTGTTCCTCATTAATGACAAGCTGGATATTTTAACAAGATGGTAGAGCCACTGATATTTGAGATCTATTACAAAGTGACTGCACTGTATTCCGGTTTGTTGATTTTTCTGCTTTTCCAGGAATATTGTATCATTAGCATCAGGCTGATTCATGTCTGTAAGAGCTACTTATGATAGGTTCAATAATTACTATTGGAAGGAACCACTAAAACTTTTTTTTAGCTACATTAGGAAGTCTTTTAGTGTAAATCATATATTTCATAAATAAAATACAAACAGAAAGCTAAATGCAATAGTGCAGTTATACACATCTTTAATTAGACAGTTTACAATATATAGCATGGTGTTTTGCCACTTTTTCCTTTTTAAGTAAACATTTTATACAACTGGTAAGTGAAATGATAAATATTTATGGAACGACTGACGCAAATAACTACATAGTACAGTACATAAGGCTAGGACACACAAATAAAGCATGGAAAAAGCTCACTCTTAATTCAGAAAGGGTAAGGATACGGTAGAACAAAAATGACAAAAAAAAGAATAATCATGATTCAGAAACCGCAGATTATGAAGACTAAAGAAATAAATAAGTTATGATATACCAAGCATGCTGGCTGTATGTAGAATATATGAGTAACCCAGAATGATTTAAACTGATGACACAGTTCACCAGGACAGACATTGGGTGTATATGTTTGCATCATACTTTGCCGCCCAGTGTAACTACAGAACTCGATGTCTTTGCAGAAGACACTAACGTGACCAGGCAGAAACTGAAACAAAATTGCTACTGAAGCATAATAAACCTTATATTCATAAAACATCTACTAAATAGAAAGGGCCACCTACGGTACTGAGATTTACATGTAGGAAAATATGTCGACATACAAATCACATACTGTATGAACATACACATACACACACAAACACACACACATTACACACACACACACACACACACACACACACACACATACGCTCACATAAACATACACACACACACACACACACACACACACACACACACACATACACACACACACATACACACACACACACACACGTATATATATATATATATATATATATATATATATATATATATATATAATACACACAAACACATACACATATGCTCACATAAACACACACATACACACACACACACACACACACACACACACACACACACACACACACATACATACACATACGCTCACATAAACATACACACACACACACACACACACACACACACACACACACACACATATATATATATATGTGTGTGTGTGTGTGTGTGTGTGTGTGTGCGTGTGCATAGACAATATGCACTTACATTAAAACATTACACAGATGAATAAAAACACACATTGCAGAGAGTTCATCAATCACAATAAGGCATGAGAGGCACTAAAAAGATCTTACCACTAAATTGCAAACAGATACTGTTTCCATAGTGGCATTGTTAGAAAAAGTAATGTTAAGTTGTTAGGTGGGAGTTAGGACGAGGGTTAGGGTTAGCACACACGAGTAAGGGTACAGGAAGAGGACTTTGCCTGTGCTACCATGTGCTGTGCGTCCTGGTGTTCAGCCAAGCTGGGCTATATAACATAGCAGGACAGTGACATTTGTCACAAAAAAACAAGGCTGTGGTGAAATATAAATGGTGACGGCTATGCATGGATTGGTAATGACAGACAAAGTGGTAAGGTTATCTCTGAACTGGGTGGCCACACCTGGTGTATCTGTCAGCATGGCTCCTTGTACAGTGGCAACACTGGTTTTATCTGCCTATCTGTCTCGCTCTCTCGATCTATATGGGTGTACATCATTTGACTTAAAAGATATCTAAACAGAAATGATCAATCATGACTGATATAAAATAACTTTAACTAACCCAGCATACCTAACACAAAAAAAAAAAAAAAAACCAACCAAAAGAAGACAAAAACAGAAAAAATGTTTTTGTGGTGGGAGGGGAAAGCCCATGCTCTCACCCACACCCCTTCCAACATTTTATATAACAACTCCGTGGTTGCACCATATTGGAATAAGAGAAAACACTAGATATGTTCTACCAGTTTGCACAGTCCAGAACTCTGTGATACAGCAAATTGCAATATTGTTTGTTTTTGTTTATTTCTCCTGTCGTTTGGTATTCAACTGTAATTAAGTATACTTGTGAAGAATTGTTGAGTATTCAGCAATTTATTTCATGCAATTTGACACCAGATTTTTCACAATTAAGGAATTTTCTGGCGATCCTAGCTGGGGGAGCAGTAGCTGTCAGCAGCAGGGATAGACATAGGCATTGCAAAAGGGGGAAGCATGCTGGTGCACTTGTTAGGCTGAGACAGCAGGCTTTTTGAATGGCGCTTCCAAGTTTACATCTGGCAAACCTCTGCTCCATATGCAATATGATGGATGAACTGTTACTTCAAAATGAAACTCACTAGGATTTTTCACTTTCTTCTGTACTGTGTTTCACAGAAACCTGGCTAAATGAATCCATTCCGGACTCTGCATTACGTCTGCTTGGCTTTCGACTTTACAGAGTGGACCGAGTGTTGGAAACATCAGGGAAGAGTAAGGGAAGGAGAATCTGCTTTTACAGCAATGAAGGATGGTGAACTGATGTCACAGTGTTAAGTAAGATGTGCTGCCCTGACTTAGAATCTTTTTTGTTAGTAGTAGACCTTTTTATTCACCTCGGGAGTTCTTTTCATTTATTCTGGTTAGTGTTTACATTCCACCTCAAGCCTGTGTGATTGAGATCTACAAAAACTGTCTGATCAGATCATGTGCATAGTTATCTGACCTCCCATCTGATTATTCTAGGGGATTTTAATAAGGCAAATCTCAACCACGAACTTCCTAAATTTACACAGCATATAAAAAGTGTCCTACCAGAGACAGGAACATACTTTATCATCGTTATACAGTGTTAAAACATGATTATCATGCTGTCCCCAATGCAGCTTTGAACTTTTCTAATCACTGTTTGATTCATTTGCTTCCTCCCTATAAAATCAAGTTAAAATCTGCTAAACCTGTGATCAATACTGTGAGAAGGTGGTCTATTGAGGCAAAGCTGAAGCTGAAGCTGCAAGCCTGCTTTGATTGTACGGACTGGAATGTCTGAAGATTCTGCTGCTAATTTGGATGAACTAGCAGACACAGTAACATCTTATGTTAGCTTATGTGAATGTATGTCTCCACTATGACCTGGTTAAAATTTAACAACAGCAAACTGTAGTCTACTTCTAAATTTAAGCAGCTTCGTCAAGTCAAGAAAGATGCATGCAGGAATGGGGATAGAACAGTTTTAAACAGGCAAGGAACGCACGGACAAAATAAATCAAAATAGCTAAAAAGAACTATTCTGAAAAGCTGAAAAAACTGTTTTTAGCCAATGATCCTGCATTAGTGTGGAAAGGTCTACAAACTATTACAAACTCCAGATGGCTGATGACTTGGATGCTTTTTACTGCAGGTTTGATAAGCCTCAGGCTACAAATGACAGCCACCAGCTCTCCCAGTGTTCAGACTTATATGACTCTCTTCCACACATTCTCACATTCAACCTACATTAATTCTCTCTGAAGTGGATTGTTAAATAAGCTATGCCCACCTTACTGACGTGATATGTATGATATGTGAAGTATGATAGTCATCTACATCACTTTAGCTTACAAGCCTCTATTCATTTAATCTGTTGATGCTGTATATTAAAAAACTTTTCCTTTAGATACAATACGGCCTTGCTATCCAGCTGGTCAGTCATAATGTCTTTCTGTAAAGTTACTTGTTTAAGGTTTTATATCAGTTCGAATACAATAGCAGCTTCAGTCTTTTAATGCATGTCTTTGTTCTCTGTTACACTTTCTCACACAGCTGCGTGCTATCTTAGTAACACATATACAAGGCCAGATCATTCCAACAGGAAAGAGCAGAAGATTTCATTATTTCACACATTTAATTTCCTGACCCAGCAGATAATCACTTGTGAAAAGCATAAACATTAAAACTTGCTAAGCTAGCATTCTGCCAGGGTCAGAGATCAGCTTTGCTTTAAGCCACGCTGCAGTTTTAAAACTACTTATATTTATACATGAATTAATTTTACTACTATATGATTAATATAATAAAATGCATTATATACTACTTTGCTTTTAAACTAGCATTTCTCATATATTTAAATACACATTTTTTTAACATTTTCCCCCCTATTAATACTTTTTATTCTATTTTGAAGTATGCATAGTGTCATTTTATCTCCTAGCCTTTTCCACTCAGGATTTTTAGCTAGGTGAGTCATTCAATCTATACTTCAGAAAAAGCGTCATTTGAAATCAATTTTTTTATTTCAATATTTTGGTAAAAAGTTTCAGTAACAGATACATCAACAAAATCTTTGATTAGTCTTTTCATGCAGGGAATTTCACAGCAAACACATGCTCCTATTAGGAGTATACCCACACAAATGGCAATCAGAATATTCATTAGGATGGAACCCCACCACTCAAATAGATTTTGGAAAAAGTCCGTCAGTGGGTTTGGGCCTGGTTCAGTCATGGCTGATACTTGCTGAATTACCTCTAGGTGGTTATTTATCTCATGACGATTGTCAGGAATATAAGCACAGCATTCTTCTTTGATAAGCACGCACGTACCACCTCTTGCCGCTAGGGTAAAGTCAAGAGCCATCCGATTTTGTAGCACAACAGTTTTTATTGCATTCAGTTCATCAGTCACCAATTCTAGGGCGGAAAAAGTTGCATTACTCATTACTTCGAAAAGTTTCGACAACTTTTTCAGCTCCCAGATCGATTTGACTGCTCCATAGGCTGGGAATATTCCTGCCCAGGATATAACACTGTCACTCAAGTCCATATGAGTCAATTCGCTTTTATCTTTTACTGAATCATGGTCTTTCCAACCAGCTTCGATCTTTCCAACTGGATTTACAGGTTTCTTAACTGGACCTTCGGATTTTAGAG
This sequence comes from Protopterus annectens, assembly GCF_019279795.1. Classification (NCBI taxonomy): domain Eukaryota; kingdom Metazoa; phylum Chordata; order Ceratodontiformes; family Protopteridae; genus Protopterus; species Protopterus annectens. The sequence continues at coordinate 1,164,765,464 of NC_056739.1, forward strand.
CTGTTTTTCTTACGTTTCGTATCTTACCCAAAGGTAATTCTGCAGTATGTCTTATTGCCGGAACCAAGTAACCCAAAAAACAACTGCCGGACCAATTCTCAGGTAACCATTTATATGCCTTTTTCCCACAAATAAAATAACAGTTTTCTACTTTAGTACTAATACGCATCAGCCCTGCATGAAACATTTTTTGATTTATAACTGACAATTGTTTAAACAAAACTGGATTTTTTTGAATGTCACTCATAGTTGTTTTCAATGAGTTTAAATACGAGTCATAATTAGTATTGCAAAACATATTGCCATTACTATTCTTAATATAACATCGGTAAGATATGGTTATATTACAATTGCTCCAGCCCACCTGGAGAGTGTCATTTTTATAGAAACATACAACTCCTTTTTGTGTAACAGGTAAAAATAAAGCTATTTTGTCCTGTGATCTCACAGTTCCTGTGTCGAAAAGTAAATTCTCCCAAGTCTCATTTATCCCCAAAGGGACAGCGGACATTATTAGTCCTCCATATGCTGTTGGTATAGCTGTACAAACCCAGCAATTTGAAATGTTCATAGTCTCTGCATACACATGTTTCATGGCTAGGTATGTGTTAAAATTTGGATGCCAGTCTATAGACGTTTTATCACGCCTTCCCACTTTCACTTGTGTGGTTGTGTGTAGGATAAACCACAGCAAGAGGAAAATTGTCACAATTACAGTTAATAAATGTACACACAACAAAATGATTATGCAACATCTCTCGGGTTGATTTAAACTTTTATTCGCTTTGTTTTTGGCCATCTCGGTCTGGTTGTGTATCAGTCACAATGTTTTTATCAAGTTGAAAGTTCTTTACCGGTTTACAATGCGTCAAATGAACCCAGGACGTCCTCTCGGCCACTCTAACTGCAGTAGGCATTGCCAACAGAACCTGGTACGGTCCCTCCCACTTTGGACTCGCCCAATTTTTCCTTTTCGTCACTTTCACCCAAACGTATGTCCCAGGAACCAAGACTGCTTTCACCGGTCTGGTCTGTTTCTTATCTGAAAAAGAGTTAAACTGCAAAACAGATTTATTTGTTAACAGTTTCCTCATATAACTAGCTAATGAACTGTCAGCCTCTTGCTCTGCAGGCATGAGAGCTTTCCACTGAGGCACATAATATGCTCTCCCAAAAACCATTTCAAAGGGAGTCAAACCCTTTACATTTGGAACCGTTCTCATACTCAGCAGTGCCAAGGGCAGACAGTATATCCAATTCTTTTGGGTCTCCTCTACTAGCTTTCTAAGTTTATTCTTTAGGATACCATTGTACCTTTCCACCAGTCCTGCTGACTGTGGGTGGTAAGCACAATGGTTCTTTAAGGATACCAAAAAATCTCCCAAGCTGGTGAATCGTTTGATTCACAAAATGTGTGCCATTGTCACTATAAATCCTTTTCGGAATGCCAAATCTATGTGTTACTTCTTTTATCAGGGCTTTTGCCACTGTTGCCGCATCCGGGTTTTTGGTTGGAAAAGCTTCTACCTGTTTAGAAAACATATACCAACAACGAAGGTTCAAGGAACTCAACACTAGAAGAAAGACAGCACCAAAAACTGTTCCCAGAACAAACCACGATCCACGAATATGTCACAAAGAACTTCTTTTATTGAAATACAAAACGAAGGTTGAGTGCTTTCATCTACCCAATATAGATTTCATCATAACACTGAAGGTTTGATATATTCAGTGTTCTGATGAAATCTACATTGGGTAGATGAAAGCGCTCAACCTTCGTTTTGTATTTCAATAAAAGAAGTTCTTTGTGACATATTCGTGGATCGTGGTTTGTTCTGGGAACAGTTTTTGGTGCTGTCTTTCATTTAGAAAACATGTCTACAATAACTAAACAAAACTTTTTCCCTTCACATTTATTCAATTTTATGAAATCCATGCAAATAGTATGGAACGGGTATGGTGGTATAGGAAAACTTCCTTGCTTGATTTTAAATGCCCCTTGTGCGTGATGCTTGTTATAAGTATGACAAGCTGCACAAAATTTTTTTGTGTAATTTGTGTATCCGTATGTTTGGAATATTCGATTTACTAACTGTACCATCCACCCTGTTGAGACATGGCACTGCCCATGGCTCAACAAAGCTGCATATTTAAATAAATTAGACGGCAATATTGTTTTTTTTTTTTTTTGGAAATGTACAGTCCATTTTCAAGAATTGCACCTCGTTTTACCCATTTTTGTTTTTTTGCTTTTGTAGTAAGCATTTGCATTGTTTTTAACATGTCTAAATCTAAAATTTCAGAGGGTTGTAATTCCTCATTTAAAAGTAAAGTTTTTGAGTCTGGGGCTGCTTGCTTTGCAGCTGCATCAGCTCGTGCATTGCCTTTTGAAATCTTATCCTGTTGTTTTGTATGAGCTACACATTTACAAATAGCTACTTTGGTAGGTAACTGAATAGATTTTAATAACTCCAAAATAAATTGCACATGATTAATAGGTTTTTTATTAGATGTTATTATTTTTTTTATTTTTTTATTGTTGTGCAAATACATGTACTGTAGAAAAAGCATACTGACTATCAGTATATATGTTCACACTTTTGTTTTTTGCTAAAGTACATGCCCTCGTCAAAGCTATCAATTTCGCTGCTTGTGCAGATAAGTTGTGTGGTAAGGATTGAGCTTTTAAAATTTTAGTGTCTGTAACTACTGCATACCCCACCAGATTTTTTTCTGTAGGACCCCTTTTGCATGAGCCGTCCACGTAATATGTTACCTCGGCATTATTTAAGGGCATATCTGTAAGATCCTGTTTAGGTAAAGCTAACTGTTTAATTTTTTGCAGGCAGCTGTGTGGTGTGCCCTCCACAGGAGTTGGAAGTAATGTTGATGGATTCAATGTCGTATATCGTTTAATTGTCATATGAGGTTGGCTCCGCAGTATAGTCATACATGAAAGATGTTTAGCAGGAGAAAGGTATGCCACTTTCTCTTGCAGTAAAATTATTGCAACTGCATGAGGCACTCTCAATGTGAGAGGGTGGAATAACACCACTGAGGCCGAAGCCTGTACTGCCATTGCGGCTGCAACTACTGCTTGTACACAGTGAGGCAAGGATCGCGCCACTGGGTCTAACTGTGATGAATAGTAGGCTATGGGGCGTTGCTTGTCCCCATGTTGTTGCGTTAATACTGACGTCATATACCCTTGCTTACAATCTACGGTCTGAAAAAAACGTTTGTGATAATTTGGAAGTCCTAGAATTAATGAAGAAGCTATTAATTGCTTTAACCTGCAGAAAGCCGTTTTTGCTTCTGTTGTCCACTGTAAAATATCTTGTGCTACCATTGGTGTCTTATATATCAAGTCAGTCAGTGGAGCAGATTCCAAAGCATAATTTGGTATCCAGCTCCGACAAAAATTAGTTGTACCTAAGAAAGACATTTTTTTTTTGGTTATTGGTTTGGGTGCTTGCAAGATTGCTGTTTTTTTTTTTTTTATTTAGTATTTTACCGTCATTGGATATTATATATCCCAAGTATCTAACTTGAATTTTTTTAAGTTGTAACTTACTTTTGTTTACTTTGTGTCCTTGTGTTGCTAAAAATTTTAATAATGCTACAGTATCCTCCCTGCACTGTTGCTGGGTGGGGGCTGCTAGCAAGATGTCATCTATGTAAAGTAGAATTTGACTACCTCCCGGTGGGGTAAACCCTGCCAGGTTGCTAGCCATTTCTTGTGCAAATATTGTTGGGCTCTCACAATATTCCTGTGGTAGTCGAGTATACGTATACCTTTTACCCTCAAATGTAAATGCAAACCAATATTGACTATCAGGCTGTATAGCTATTGAAAAGAAGGCATTGCTAATATCTACCACAGAGAAATACTTCTGTTGTGGTTTTAAATTATTTAACAAAGTATGTGGGTCTGGCACCGTGGGTGCTCTAGGTATTACTGCACTATTTACAGCTTGTAAATCTTGTACCATTTGCCATTCCCCGTTTGCTTTTTTAACAGGAAATAGGGGTGTATTACATGGTGAATCAGGAGATTCGACCAGTACTCCTTCTTTGAGTAATGCTGCTATTATAGGCTTAATTCCTATTTCTGCATCCTTTTTTAAAGGGTATTGTCTTTTTTGTGGTCTAAAAGCTGACTTTGGGTTAATTGTAACTGGTCCTGCTGTTTGAATAAGTCCTACATTTGACTTGCCTGTTGACCAAAGAGTTGTTGGAATTTTACATAAGGCCTTTTTTTTTTTTTTAATAAAAATGCTAATTAGCTGTCCTTGTTAGATTGCAAGTGTACAGCTGGATGTGTCTGTGTCAACCAATTTAGTTTTTGTTTTTGTATTCCTTGTTCTGACAGTTTTAAATTAGTCTGTTTCTCCCATCTTGTTACTTTTTTTTTTAAATCTGCCCATTTAACACTTTTGTTTTCTGTCAAGCTGATATGTGGCAACCGATTTGATCTATACAATGCAAGGAATTCTTGAGGTAATGAACAGCTAACTACACTGTTTTTTTCAGTATCTCAGTACAAAGTACGCAAAACCAATCTAGTTGCATGATTTTTAAATAATTTTTGCTCATATTTTTTATTAGGTCCTGGGGTAGTACAGTAGTATAGAGTACAGTGTAACAAATGCTGTCGATCAGTGTCAAGGGAGGGGGCTTTACTGATGGCTTCATTTATCAGTTTTTCGGTTACTGCCCCTGGACCAGTCGTGACTAGGTCCTGGCTGTACCAGTAAAAAGTTTTACCCTCCGGTCGCACTACAAAGGTATTCATTTGTCTCTGTGCCTCCATACCTTGTACAGTTGGAACTACTGCTATGCCAAATATTTGTATAAGGTCCCTGCCCAATAGGTTTACTGGACAATTTGCAGAAACAACTATTTTACTTCTCTGGGTCATACCTGAAACAGGGTCAGTTATTGCTATATTATGGGAAAGTGGTTTCCTGTATAGTTGTCCATTTGCAGGTTTTACTAGTATATAATCAGGTGATTTGGAATGTTTTGGCAACTTGGAGGGGTGTATCAAAGTCCGTGATGCTCCTGAGTCACACAGGAATTTTACTTCCCTTTCCTCCACCAGAAGTGTAACTTCCGGTTTCGTATCTGCCAAGTAGAGCTCTAAGCTCAATAATGCTAAGTCCAAAATTTCACTTTTTTTATCCTCCATATCTACTCGCACTTTTTCTACTCTTTTTATTACATTTACATTTGTTTTTTGTTTATTAACTTTTTCTGATGATTTCTGACTTTCACTTGATGTATCCTCACTATCATATAGTCAGTCCTCATTTTCCTTATCTTTTGTAATTACTTTTTTGTTTTGTCTACAATCCCTTGCTAGATGTCCCTTTTTTCCGCACTTGAAGCATTTACCTCTCTTTTTCCTCTCTTTAAAATCTTTTGATCGTTTGTCAGACTGTTTGTTTCCCTGGGTATTTTTTTTGCCCTTTTTACCTGACTGTAATACAAATACTTTAGCTCCGTCTTCAGCAGTGAAGACTTGTGCCTTCTTTTTTTTTTTTACTATTAAAATGTCTCTCAGCATGTCTAGCGTATTTGAGTAAGGCTTGTAGCCTCCCTGTTCGATGATCTATCATATGCTTCGTAATGAAGCTACTAATAGGTGCAATGCAACCTTTCAAAAATGCATTTTTTAATTGTTGTTTATACGGGGAATCATTTGTTTGGTTTTTAGAAACCGACATACCGCTATGATTATTAAAACATTTTAATAATCTAGCATAATATCCATCTATTGTCTCATTTTTCTGTTGTATGAATTAATTAATGCAAGTCCAGTCTGCTCTAGGTTTTTATTTTTCAGAGATTTGGTCTGTCAGACCTTTTACTCTGTTGTATAACTTTGCGTCACTATGTGGGAGTGGTCTAAGCTTTGCATTATGAGGATTCCAGGTGCCACAAATCATATGCCAATTTGGACCTATAATTTGTCTTACTACTTTTTCTACTTCTTCCCCATTTAAGTGGTAACTTAACTTTATGCCTTGTAAATTTTTTAAAAATTTCGTAAAATTAACTTTCGGATGGGGAATTCCCTCAGTAGCCTTCCGGATGTCCTCCGGTGTCCATGGTCTATATACTAAGAGTGTTGGATCCTGCCTTTCCTGTCCTGCCTGAGGATTTGGAACTTCTATAAGTGGGCATATTTTTTCCTCACTCTCATCCTGTAGATTTCTCTCTATTTGGTATGATTCTGTGTCCCTATGTGTTTTACGTGTTCGGGACCTAGTCTCAATAGAATCTCTAACAAATGGTTGTGGTCTTACTGAAACTTCAGGATAACGCGGAGGCGGACCAGCCTGTCCACTCGCTTCATATCCTGAAAAGGGTAAGGGAGGGGGTAAGGGAGGAGGAGGAGGAGCTGTCGCTATTACCAAGTTATTATCCTCTTTGTCTAAAAATAATGTTTTTGAATTTTTAAGCTTCTGTTCTCTGATTTGCTTCCTCAATCCACCTGTGTGCTTGAGGAATGCCTAGTTAGCGTTGCTTTTGCCTGACCTCCCGCATCAGATTTAAGCTGTTTAAGGAGTTTAACTAGTGAAGGTTTATCTAGTTTACCATCAAATTCATATTTATTAACCCATTTCGTATAATACCTAACATTATCAGAACGTTGTAATTGCATGTATTTTGCATCTTCGGTTAGGGGCGGATCTCGCGAGGTTTTAGTGCACTGATTACCCATGTCAAAGAAAATGTTACGTAACCCTTTTTTATCACGTGATATCAAGTTCTTAGTTCCTGTTTACAGTTTATCTAGAATAACTGTCTACCTTATTCTGTTACCCTGATCTATGACCAAATATACAGTACTTCCTTTTGTCCCTGATCTGCAAAACAAATCTTGACAACAATATACTGTAACCCAGTCCCTGATCTAAAACAGAAAAAAGGCAAATTCTTCCTACCTGAGCCTCCGGTATTGAAAATCGTTCAAGTTCCGCTTTTCGGCCACAGATCAGAAAGTGGCCAACCTCTTTACACACGACAATTCAGTCGGAGGTCTTTTCACTCAAGAAGAACCATTTCAGTAACTTCTCCTGCGCAATATTCGACCACCGATACGCTCTGATCTGCGGCTTACCAAGGGAATTCCGTCTGCGAAGGACCAAACTGTTAAATAAAATTAAGAATTTAATACACAGGAGGTTCAGATTCAAAAGTTTACTAGTGTACACCAGGAGGCAAAAAACGTACAAGTACAGAATTTTGTCTGACATGAAACAGGAAGCACACAATTTTATATAGGTTTAACATTCAAACTATGCCCACCTTACTGACGTGATATGTAACAGGGCATCTACATCACTTTAGCTTACAAGCCTCTATTCATTTAATCTGTTGATGCTGTATATTAAAAAACTTTTCCTTTAGATACAATACGGCCTTGCTATCCAGCTTGTCAGTCATAATGTCTTTCTGTAAAGTTACTTGTTTAAGGTTTTATATCAGTTCGAATACAGTAGCAGCTTCAGTCTTTTAATGCATGTCTTTGTTCTCTATTACACTTTCTCACACAGCTGCGTGCTATCTTAGTAACACATATACAAGGCCAGATCATTCCAACAGGAAAAAGCAGAAGATTTCATTATTTCACACATTTAATTTCCTGACCCAGCAGATAATCACTTGTGAAAAGCATAAACATTAAAACTTGCTAAGCTAGCATTCTGCCAGGGTCAGAGATCAGTTTTGCTTTAAGCCACACTGCAGTTTTAAAACTACTTACATTTATACATAAATTAATTTTACTACTATATAATTAATAGAATAAAATGCATTATATACTACTTTGCTTTTAAACTAGCATTTTTCATACATTTAAATACACATTTTTTTAACATGGATGCATGTCATTTTTTTAAAGGCAGCACATAAAGAAAACAACAGGTCCAGCTGGAGTTTCATCTTGTTTAAAAATCTGTGCTGATCAACTGGCTCCTGTTTTTACTTTGATTTTTAATAAATTATTACAGCTGTGTGAAGTTCCCCTATGCTTCAAACAAGACACAATCCTTCCAGTGCCTAAAAAATCCAGTATAACAGGACTGAATGACTGCAGGCCTGTTGCTTTGACATCAGTGATCATTAAGACTTTTAAAAGGCTGGTGTTAGCTCATGTGAAGGATATTACAGCTCCCTTGTTGGACCCCCTTCAGTTTGCTTATTGAGAGAATCGGTCAGTGGATAATGCAATTAATATGGGCCTGCACTATATCTTGCAACATCTTGACAACCCAGGGACATATGCAAAGATTATGTTTGTGGACTTCAGCTCTGCGTTTAATAAAATAATTCTGGAACTTCTTCACTTGAAACTTTCCCAGCCTTCTATTCCTGCCTCCACCTGTCAATGAGTCACCAATTTTCTGACCAATAGGAAACAGCAGGTGAAACTGGGAAAATTTACATCTAGCTATTGTATGATCAATACGGGTATCCCCCAGGGATGTGTTCTCTCCCCACTGCTATTCTCCATCTGCACTAATGACTACACCTCTAAGGACTCCTCCATCAAACTTATTAAATACGTGCATGATACAGCCATTATTGGACTCATTAGGGTGATGAGTCTGCATACAGATGGGAGGTTAAGCAGCTGGCCCTTTGGGGTAGTCAGAAAAATCTGGAACTGAACACTCTTAAAACTGTGGAGATGACACTAGACTTTAGGAGCGGTACTACAGTATTATCCCCCTCTTTATATTTAATACTGCTGTGACAGTTGTGGAAACCTTCAAATTTTTGAGCTCTATAACTTCCTGGGACTTGAAGTGGAAGACCAATGTAGAGTCCATCATAAAAAGGCACAACAGTGAATGTACTTTCTGCAACAGTTGAAGAAGTTCAACCTCCCACAGGAGCTGTTGATTCAGTTCTGCACAGCAGTCATTGAGTATGTTCTCAGCTCATCCATAACAGCGTGGTTTGGATCTGTGTCTAAACATGACAAAATTAACTTACATCAAATAGTAAGGTCTGCTGAAAATATCATTGGTGCTAGTCTGCCCTCCTTACAGGACCTTTACTATTCCAGAGTCATGAAACGGACAGGGAAAATCATCACTGACCCTTCACATCCAGGCCACCATCTTTTTGAATTATTACCATTGGCCAGGCATTATAGATTAATACACATCAAAACAAGAAGTTTTAAGAACAGTTTTCCAAAAGGCCATCACGTTCATAAATGGTTAACTGAGCTAATTAGGCTGGGTATTTTTTCCCCAAGCCTCTGAGGGGTCTGCAATATTGTTTACTTTTTGTTAATACTTGTTTTTTTCAGAGTCTAGGGGTGTATAATCTTTTTATATCCATTATATATATATATATATATATATATATATATATATATATATATATATATATATATATATATAGACACATATATGGACACATAAAAATAGAGAAATAAAAATAAGAACATACACTACTGGTGCATCACCAAGAGTTTAACTACTCCTTCAATGTGTCATCAAAGCTTGATGCAAACTGACAGAATCAGGTAGGAAAGTGGAAGGTTTTGTTTCCATTTTTTCACTGTTAGTGAGATAGCTGATGAACCAAAAATGAGATGCCTGAGATAAGGATTAGGCCTCTAGTTCACAGATTAGTTGCTGGTTGGATACTGTGTTGAAAGCTTCTGACATATCTAAAAAGAGGGAGGATACTAGGTCACCATGGTTTCTGCTGGGATTTATGGTGTCCATGAAGGTAGGCAGGGCAGTTGTACTGGGATAAAGTCAAAAGTTGTGTTGTGTGTGCAGGAGAGGAAATTGTTGTCGGTGAGATAGGTTAATAGTTAGGAATGAATGCATTTTTCTATACTTTGGAAATGAGGGCTAGAATAGCTATTGGCCAGTAATTTGAGAAGCTAGTTCTGCTCTTATGCAGTGGTATGATGTGCCTCAAGGCTCAGTTCCAGACCAACTTCTTTTTAACGCCTTCACAAACAACCTACATAAAGTGCCACCGTAATACGATACACTGATGATGTCACTTCAATTTGCTCAGCCCTAAGCCTCTCACTGCTACAGCAAATGACACAAGATTCCATCTCCTCCACTGAGTCATGGTTATCACTTCATCAACTAATCCTAAATGGAATGTGACATATTTTTCTATGATGAATCTATTAATAAGTACAAAAGAATAGAAAGATGAACTGGTACCAATAGAAGTGCTCTTTGTTCCAAAAAACAGCTAAGAGCTTTCACACTCAAAGGCACTTTTTTAAGTAAAAGCAATTATTCCAATTACCAATATATATATTAAATAACTCAATAGAATACTTGAAAAATTGTCACATTAACAAGCTTAATTGAATTTAATTTATTTTTTTTTCAGTGTCTTAGAACCCTTCATTTCACAATTGGCTTCACCCTGCATGCATCATTTAGGCCATAACTTCCTGATGCATTCAAACTATTTCTCTGTAGTCTATCTCCCCACCAGTTTCTTATGTCTCCACCTCAAATATCCACCTGTACAAATTCAAGAAGCATGTATTTGAATTTGTGTTGTGGTTCATAACTAATAACATATTTTGCCAAAGCATTTTTCTCATTATTCTTCCTTATGTCATACGTGTTCACTAATGCACTCTTTCAAGGATCTATCATTTTTCCCTATATAAAAATTAAAGCATATTTGGCAACATGCCAAATATACCAAATCCTGGGAATTATAATGTGCATAGAAAGTAAACATATATAATTTCTCAGTTAATGGATGGCAGAAATAATCAGATGAGTCTATCAAAGAACACTGATTACTATTTCTACAGGTATACATACCATGACTTCCACTTATATATGGAAACTATTCACTCTTATAACAAAGTTTTTTCAAACTGGATGTATTAATAAATGCAAAACGTGGTGTGTTTCCAACTACGTGAGCTAGCTTTTGATCACGTATTGGAGTATGCCAATTTCTTTGTATTATGTTACACATCACTTATATTTCTTGAGTAAGTCAGCGGAATCTTCAATTCATTATTGGGTAACCTGCAGGGCCAGTGTCATCATTAAGGTAAATTAGGCATTCACCTAGGGCGGGCACAGAGCATGAGGAGGCACAGCCCGGCGGCTTGTAATACCTCTCTAATTTAGTTAAATGTAGCGAGTATTAGCGGAACTCGGAGCAGCTCTCATGCGTGCTCAAGTTCCGCTTTAAAAAAAAACACACCTACTTTTCTTTTTTCGGTTGCCAGACTGCTTTAAAAACAGTCCGGATTAACTAGAGACTGCAGGGATCTGAGTCCGACTGGACTGTTTAGTCAGCAGCCACATACATGATGTGGCTGCTGATTAGTCCTATGTTTAGTCAGCAGCCACATACGTGATGTGGCTGCTGATTAGTCCTATGTTTAGTCAGCAGCCACATACGTGATGTGGCTGCTGATTAGTCCTATGTTTAGTCAGCAGCCACATGCGATGTGGCTGCTGATTAGTCCTATGTTTAGTCAGCAGCCACATACGTGATGTGGCTGCTGATTAGTCCTATGTTTAGTCAGCAGCCACATACGTGATGTGGCTGCTGATTAGTCCTATTGCTCTCACACTCTCTTCCTGCTCTTTACATTGGGTAAAGCAATGAGTGAGAGTGAGAGAGCAGCAGTGGAGTCTTCTTCCGAGGCGGGAATTTTATTATTGCTAATTGAAAACTAATCCACAGTGACAGCAGATAGTTTCTTTTCAGGTAAGTGTGAAAAAAAATAATGGGTTCTTCTGACTGATTTTTTTTTTCAGCAGGGCCAACCAGATATACATATTGTATTTTTTTTCCTGGCAGGGCCAACCAGATACTACATATTGCATTTTTTTCCTGGCAGGGTCGATCAGATAATTTATGTATTCAATTATTTATTATTTTTGGCAGAATCAACCAGATACTGTTTAAAATGAAAGGTGGACTGGTTATATATTTGCTCTTTGTTTCTTACATCCTGGACCAGGAGATTGGCAGGGTCAACCAGATCATAGTAGAAGATAGAATCTGGAGTAGCCTGACTGTTTTGGGGGCAGTTTGTGATTTTCTAACACTCCTGGCATGGTCAACCAGATACTAGTAGTAGGTAAGGTTAGGTAGTGTGTGAGTTTTGGGGGCTGTTGATGACTTTCTTTTTTTAATAAACCATCCTGGCAGGGTTGACCAGATACTAGGGATGCAATATGTGTTTGGGGACTGTTGTTTTTTTTTTTTATTTTTGTAATACATTGGCATGGTCAACCAGATACTAGTCGTCTGTGTTTTGGGGGCTGTTGATGACTTTCTCTTTTTAAACTATGCTGGCAAGGTTGACCAGATACTGGTGATGCAGTTTTTTGGGGAGCTGTTGTGTTTTTTTTTTTTTTTATACTGTAATAAACTGTCTGGCATGGTCAACCAGATACTAGTGGTCTGTGTGTTTTGGGGTGCTGTTGATGACTTTCTTTACTATTATTATTATTATTATTATTATTATATATATATATATATATATATATATATATATATATCTTTTTTTTTTTTTAATTTAATATTCTGGCAGGAGTCAAAGAGATACTAGGTCTGCAGTGTGTTCTAGGGCGCCGTTTAAGGATGATGTATCATTATTTCCTTTTGCTATAATTTCCATTAAAATAGAAGTAACTTATTTGTAAAACAAGGGGCACACTAATAAGTTTTGCCTAGGGCGCAAAATAACCTAGCACTGGCACTGATAACCTGACTAGAACTACATCGCTTTCGTGACCAAAGAAGGCAGCATTCTATCCCTTCTCTGTTTAAGTACATCGTTGATCATCTTATCAATCTCATTTTCCTTACACCCTTCTGCTAAAAACTGCATTTCCAATTCATTACAAACTAAATGCAGTTCACAGTCATCACTAGCTAGCAGAGACATACCAGCAAGTTGTTCCTTTAATATATTATTATATATGTATTTGGGATGTATGCTTCTCCTGTGTAAATGGAACTCTTCTTTCATGCCGTTACATGAATGCCAGCCCTAATTCTATTATTTCATCACAGATTATATTCGCATTTAACAAACTCATTTTTTGCATCTGAAAAAATTACATCAAACTTCTAAATAAAGGGACTGGGTATACTAGTGTATTGGCTGCTATTTTGAGATATTGGGTGATAAACGGTCAGTGGGGGGAGCTCTGGCTTTTAATTGTTGGAGAAACGTTTTGATAGCAGAGGTTGGTACTGGCTGAAAATAAAAAAGAGAGGTGTTGTGAGTGTGAAAAGTAGGGATGGTGAGGGAGGGCAGTTTTGTTTCTAGTAAAGTAAGGCCAGACTGAGTGAAATGGATGTTAACGTGGGTGGGTGTGGGTTCAGTATAGCTACTGGTGGTAGATAAAACAAAATAAATCAAAGCTAAGTCCCAAGTAGGCTGAATAAAAACATTTAATAAAACAGATGGTAAGCGCTTCAAGGTACAAGCCCTCATCTTCAGGCAGTTACAAAAAACAAAATGCACAAATTTAAATAGAAAATAACCACAAACTACAGCAAACATATGCAATTAATTAAAGATAATAATAGACCAAAAACAGCTTAGTGCTTAAAGGGGCGAGTGTATAAAAAAAGGTTTCAAAGTTACTGCTTCATTTAAGCCAGGTTCTCCGTCAGCTTGAAAGTATAAAATCCATTTTTGTTCGCAGGCTTCAGTTTTAATCCCCATGTCATTGTTCTCAATCCCATCAATCAGTTCCAGAACAACAAATGTAAACATATGCTGAGAACCTGAAATCATATGTGTTTTGCTAAAGTATTCATTTCTTTTGTATTTCTAATGTCCCGAATGTGTTCCTGTATATGTTCCCTGAATGTGCGCTTAGTCTTACCTATATAATATGCCACACATATAGTGCAGAAACAACAATAGACTAGGTTTTTAGAAGAGCAATCAGCATAGAAGCATGAATCTATGGAATACCATAACTGAGGATGAACAAAGCTGGCCCCTGTGTGTGTGTGTATATATATATATATATATATATATATATATATATATATATATAGATAGATATACATATATATATATATATATATATATATATATATATATATATATATATATATACATATATTACAGGGCCTACACATATATGTGCCTTGTCTCTGCGATGAGACACCCTGTATATGTCCACAATTCTTATAACAGAGATGCCTCTTTAAAGATATATTATTTTTAAAAGAAAATTGTGGTACCTCAGTAATCAAGCCTCTAAGTTCTTCACTTGCAAGTAGAATATTCCAATGTTTCTTAATTATGTCACAGACTGCCCCCTATATCACTCAAAAAAGTTAAAGAAACTTGAGTATTATTTTTCTTGGGTTTGGCAACAGTATTAACTTGATGCTGAATGTTACTTGAAGAAGCGTTCTTAGAAAAGGAAGGTTTCCCCACATTAGCCCTTTCTGATAATACTGACTCTATACAAGAGTTAATGTCCTTCTCCATATAACCTCTAGCTAAAAAGTCTAACTTTAATTTATTGAATGTTATCTGTAGCTGTTGGTCATCGTTATGAAGTCTCATCCTTCTTTAAAGAGGCATCTCTGTTATAAGAATTGCGGATGTATACAGGGTGTCTCATCTCAGAGACAAGGCACATATATGTGTAGGCACTGTAATATATATGTAAATATATATATATATATATATATATATATATATATATATATATATATATATACACACATACATACAGGGGCCAGCTTTGTTCATCCTCATTTACGGTATTCCATAGAGTCATACTTCTATGCTGATTGCTCTTCTAAAAACCTAATCTATTATGGTTTCTGCACTATATGTGTGGCATATTATATAGGTACGACTAATCACACATTCATGGAACATATACAGAAACACATTCGGGACATTAGGAATACAAAAGAAACTAATGCTTTAACAAAACACATTATGATTTCAGGTTCTCAGCATATGTTTAAATTTTTGTTCTGGAACTCATTGATGAGAATGAGAGGAGAGGCAATATAAGGATTAAAACTGAAGCCTGCAAACAAAAATGGATTTTATATTTTCAAGCTGACGGAGAACCTGGCTTAAATGAAGCAGTAACTTTGAAACCTTTTTTTATACACTCGCCCCTTTAAGCACTAAGCTGTTTTTGGTCTATTATTATCTTTAATTAATTGCATATGTTTGCTGTAGTTTGATTGGTTGTTTTCTATTTGAATTTGAGCATTTTGTTTTTTGTGGGGGGGGGGGTGAGAAATTGGCATAATGGTTAAGATGTTTACCTTACAGACATAAGGTGCAAGGTTTGATAATCACATGGGGTAACTGGCTAGGCTTAAAATGGCCCGCAAGGGCAGTTAACCTAGTACTAACCTATGAAGAGGGCTTGTACCTTGAAAGTGCTTACCATCTGTTTTATTAAACATTTTTATTCAGCCTACTTGGGACTTAGCTTTGATTTATTTTCTTTTATTTGTTCTTTGTTTCACTGCTAAGACCCATTGCCTTGTTTGCTTATTATTTTGTTATATTACTGGTGGTAGATGCTGGAGTGGTAGTTTGTAGGGTACAACAGTGTATTTACAGAAGTCCGGAATTGTCTGCGGTTTAGGAGATGCTTGGTTTGGAGTGAATGAAAGTAGCTGGTTTTGTCTGATCTGACATTTTTACAGTGATTTTTAAGCTGTCTGAATATTTACTAGTTTTGTAGTTGCTCCACGCATTCAGGCTTTGTCTGTGCTCTCCATGGTCTGTCTAGTTGCTCCAGTGAGTCATGGTGTAGGGTTACTTTTGTTTTCTTTTTATTCTAAAAGAAGCTAACTCATTGAGGATGTTAAGGAATGCGCTACTGAAATGGTTAACGGTATCAGCTAGGGGCATGCTTTTTGAAATTTTCCAGTTACATTGGTGAGCTTACATATGTGTTTAAAGACAATGTTTCTAAGGGTGGAAAGGTTTGTCTGATGGTGAAAATGGGGAGATGGTCACTAATGGTGTATGGATTTTTGGCAATCATGTTTATTTTGATGGGTGCTTAGGTTGGTATCTAGTCTAAATTTGTTTATTGTTTTATCAGTTCTAGTTATGATTTGATTAAAGCTGTCAAGATTGATAGAGCAAGTAGGGGAGTCAGAGTTAACAAATAGGTATTCTATATTGATGTTGAGTAGATTCAAATAGGCAGAGTGGGTGTCATGACTTGGAGGGGGTCCTGTAGCTGTCAATGACTTGAATAGGTGTCCTACCAACAGCTAATTGCACCTGAAGTATCTCCACGGAATCATGCTGTCTGACCAGTCAGGAGGCATATTTATCGTTAATGAAAATTGATGCACTGCCTCCTTTAGTTTTCATGCCTTCAGTTTGTGGTCTGAACATGGAAGGAGGTGTAATCCAGTAAGGCTGGGTTGCTCTCCACAGCTTGAATCAGGTCTCTGTGACTGCACAAATGTCTGCATCTTCCAAGGTAAGGACTGCTTCCAGTGAGTGCAGTTTTGTGTTAAGACTCCTTGTGTTTAGCAGCATAACCTTGAGGTTGTTTTTAAATGGTGTTTTTACATCGGGAATTTTGTCCTTGGCAGGCTGCGTAAAAAAGGCACTATGGGGGTGGCAAGAACCTTAACCAATAGCCAAAATCCTATTGGTGACAGATGAAGACCATCTCTGGCAAAACATCGAGGTCTGTCAATCATGTCATCCCAGGCAGACAGATACTGGATCCCCTTGGAATGACATCAGAAACTTAGCCATTTGTTGAAATCAATAATTTTCTGCTTGTACTGTGGTATCATTCTGGGTGATGGTAGGATGCTGCTCAGGGCTAGGGTCATACCTGCCTGGGCTGCATAATCTGAGAGCTCCTCCATGTCTCTTTCTTGTAGTCCAGGGAAGTACGTCTCAGTTCATTCACACCCACATGTACAATGAGAAAGTCATATTTGCACCTGTTGTTGAGGGACCTGTGTGTGTGCCTTATGTGACGGATCCTGGCATCTGACAGGCAGCTGACTGTTACTTTCTCCTTACTTAGCCTAGTTAATGGGGCATCTAGTGAGTGAGTGGTGCTTCCACTTACCCCGGGAACTATAGACCTATTAGCCATGGAGCGAATCATCACGGACCTTAACAAACATATAGGTAATCCTCAAACACTTTATTCTATTCAAGTTGGATTTGTCAAAGGGAGATCATGTCTGCTAAACCTGATGAACTTCTTCGAGACAGTCACCAAGGCCCTGGATGAGGGGAAATATGTACATACAGCCTACTTAGACTTAGCCAAGGATTTGGCACTATCTCCCACTCGGGCATCATTGATAAACTCATCCAGCTAGGTATCAAGCCTTATATCATTAGATGGGTTGCTAACTGGCTCGCTGATAGAACCCATATAGTCAGAATAGAGGAATCCACCTCCAACAGCAGACCTGTAACCAGTGGTGTTCCAGGGATCAGTCCAATGAACCTCTGCTGTTTGGAACCTATTTCTCCAAAGTACAAGCTAAAACTAAAGGTCTGTGTCTGAGAAAGTTTGCTGATGACTGCAAACTGGGATTGGTTATAGAATCTCCAAATGATGTCAACGTCCTACAAGAGGGTCTTACACAAGCAAATTACTGATGCCAAAGTCATGGCCTTAAATTCAATGCAAAAAACAATGCATTATCAAAACCTTTAGTAAGGGTGATGTTCCTGCTAATGACCACATCAATAGCAACACCTTTAGTACGCACTCAGTAGTGAGAGATCTGGGGTCTCAGGTTGACAGCAACCTCACCTTTGACCACCATGTCTCCACAGTGGTAAGAAGGGCATTCTATATTGCTCATCTCTTAAGTAAGGGAATTGCCTCCAGAAAAAAAAAGTTATAACCTCCCTGTACTCTTCCTCATCAGGCCAATAATTGAGTAGAACACCCCTTTTGGTATGTACCTTTCTAAGAACCTGCAATAATTGGAGAGACCACAAAGGTTCCTCACAAGGAAGATTCAAGTTTTCGGCATCTGTCCTATGTGGATCATCTGAAATCGCTGTCACTTTATTCTGTTCCATGCAGACTGCTCAGAGGCAATCTCTGCCTTGCATACAAGGCAAGCTCTGACCCCGAGTTACTGGAAATGCTGCATCTCCATAAGTCAAATGGTACACAGGTTACTCACTTGAAAGACCTTAACCTGCTATGTGACATTAATAGAACCTGCCTGAGGGACAGATTTGTCTCCCAGAGGTTACCACACCTTTGGAACAGACTCCCACTTCATGTCTTTCTAGCACCTCATTGGCCCTTTTCAAAAGCAGTCAGGACAATCGGATGAGTAACTGTAAATTCATCCTGGGTGTTCCACCAGTGTCCCTCTTGGACAGGGTCATTAGGTTCTGATCATGGAAATAAGGGTAGAACTTGGCTAGGCTTGTAAGGGCCCTAGGGCCATTAGCCTAGTAACTTAGTATGATCCAAGTTTACACTGCAGAGAGGTATGTGAGTTTGCAAGACAGCAAAGGAGATTAAAACAGACTATATTTGAGGGGAAAGTTATAGGCCAAAACAATTATGGGAAAGACATATGGCAGTCAACTAATATATTGGGTGGTGGAGGAAAAGATGCTAAATTTAGTTACTGTTTTATGGTTTAAAGGAATGGAGATGATAGTGGTAAAAGGGAAAGTTTTGAGACTACTTACATTTAGTTAATGCCAGATTAGGGTAGACTGTATTATTTCCTATAGAGCAAAATACATCCTCTAGTAGACTACATTCACCACTAGTTTATAGCTTTAGACTGCAGATGGTTATACTTATTTTGTTACAGCTAGTTTTTAATTGCACATACATAGTTGTTTATATTGCTCTTGGGTGGTCCTTTCAGGAGATGCTGTGGGTCTTGGTTTCCATTTATTGCTTGGCAGATATAGATCATTTTGTAATCCATTCATTGAGAGTAGTTTAATGATGAGGTCAGGGGAGATAAGAGAGGAGGAGGTGGTGAGTGCAGTCAATGGTGCTAGAGTGCAAGAGTGCAAGTAGTCCAAGAAAGGCAAAGACAGAAGAGGAAGTTGAAAAATTTTTAAGACTTGTTCCAAGGTGAATTCAGGGGAAAAAAAATTCACAGGGATGATGGGTTGCAGCAATGTGAGTAGGAGGGATAAAATTAGAACTACATTTATCTGCTAATATATTATGTCCTAGCAACCAGAATGGGTAGTATTATTATAGATGAGCTCAGAGTATTGTAGAACATTATTCCTAAATTCTCTAACAAAAATAAAGATTTGTAGTTTCCTTTGGAATTTGTAGTAACCTTTACTACATACTATGCCTTACATTTTCTAATAGTCTTTTTAAGTTCCTTCTAACTTCACATCATGTTTCAGTGTAGTCTTGAGGTAGGGAGATGAGGATATCTTCCAGCTTTTCACTAGTTTCCATCTTTTGTTGTACAGTTTATTTACAGGGGAGTTCCATCGGAGTGGTTTATTCCCGAATTTAGTTACATTTATAGTGGATGGGTACTAACGTCTCTATGCATCTGTTCAGGTGCTGGTAAAAGTCAAAGGTGAATATAACACCCTCTCATTTGGGAATTTTGCATCTACAGGCTGAAATAAATCAACCATGGAGAAGTCCCTAAAGCTGGTCTCATTTGGTGGTAGAGTGGGACCACTAGACCTGACAGAGAAGAAGACTGATTTTAATCAGATTTAACGTAACTCCCACAACTTGGTCAGGAACTCAGTGTAAATGAAGTCAATGGCAGAGCAAATCGACAAAAGAAAATCAAAAGTGACGGACTTTCAACGCCAGATAAAATCTTTTGTATTTAAACAAAAAAGTAGTTGAAATAGGCAAAGCTTTCAAGAAAACTTTCTTCATCAGTGCAAATCAAGCAGACTCAACAACTGCACATTTAAATATCCATCACATGACACAAAGCACTGGTAAAATGAAACAATTCATCAGCTACATTTCAAGTAGTTCAACAGTTAAAACATTAAAGGTAATTTAAAGACGCAGCAACCAACTATACGCAAAACATTAAAAACATTAACTATACACAAAACATTAAAATTAAATAAAAAAATCTTTAAAAAAAACGTATTTTTAAAGGTATTATTAAGAGTCAGTTTTTTAGAGTTAGTCGGTTAAACATTGACATAGAGTTATGTTATAAACAAATGACTAACATGATGGACGAGTTTTGACTACAGGGTATAAAACTTCTTCTCTTGCCCAAGTATATACTACCCTAAAGCTAATAAATGCAACAACCTGCTCTCTTGTACTGTATTCTAATGTTAAACACCTTTGCCTGGATGCAGAGTGCCCTTTACTTTCATAAGGTGCACAACTTCCCTCCTACATAATTTTGTTCCTGATTTGGCAACCAGCCAATTTGTTCAGACGCAGGGTGCACATGCTGTGCTGTGAGCCCTTCTTTGAGGCTGTCATTCTGCCATCACATTATAGTAGTCACAAATGCAGAAAACCACATAAGCTAAAGCTTGGTAATGTGTGGCACCCTGAACGGCCACAAAACATCCAAAAGATTCTGCCTCTGAATCACATACTGAATCACATTCATTCATTTTGTCATATATATAGCACTGAGGTTAAGTATTATTCGAACATCGAACATGGGCCTAGTCAACAAATAAGTTTAAAATCTTTTCCTTTTTCTCATTTTCCTTTAAGACATTTTTATATAGAATTGTGTTTTTTTTTTGTTTTTTTGTTTTTTTTTGCTTATGACCTGTAGTCAGCTAGTACTAAATTACTACTAAATCAAGTAAATCTTCTACTGAAGCTTGAAATTTTCTGTGATATTAAAGGCTCATATTTTTGACTTAGGTAATTTATTTATTTATTTATTATTTATTTGCAGTTTGATTACCGGGGAAGTCCACTGGGCCAAATTGATACATTTTCAGTGGAGGCCCGCGGAGAAAAGTTCCAAGATGCATTATACAATTTAGATACAACTGATAGTTAATATTAAAGATAATATTATGTAGAATAGTTACTCATAAATGCATTCAGTATCATGCATAGTTAACAGATTCATTAAGCTTGAAGGTAGGGATCATACAGTTTCATTCGAGGAAAACAGATATGTGTTAGGTGTGGAAACAGTTTACATACAAACCTTTTAAGAAAATGTAAATACACTTTACATTCACACATCAACAGTAGAATGCCATTTACAATATTTACAAGGTTGGGCTGCGTGAGGGTAGCTGTAGGAGTTGTTGAGAGCTTAGAGAGAAGCTATAGAAATTGTTGAGAGCTTAGCTAGGCTCATAGGAAGATAACTATGAGAGTTGTAGAGCTTGGGAACCAGCTCTACGATGAAACAAACTAGTATAATATGTCCAGTTTTAAAAAAAATCTATACTTACAACAAGAAATCTAGACAGAGAGTAACTGCATTCAGTGCCCAGCAGGTGCTAAAGTTATTATACATTAATGTATGAACCTGTGAAAGTAGCTATCCCTTTAAAAGATATTTGTGTCCATTCCTTTTAAAATGCATCAGTCTCTGCTGTTTACGTTTTCTGTATATTTTTAGTTTTGGGTTTTGTTAAAGTTGCAAGGCAAAAGGTCAAGAAGAAAAAAAGGAGTTCTTCTAATGAGCTTGATCTACAACTCCCTAAAACACTTGTAAGTTTATAAACTATTTTTGGTATTCTGAGAAGTGGCAGGTATATCTATGTATGCATGTGAGCAAGCCACTAGATATTTGTGGGGATTGACTAAAGCTGG
The DNA here is from genome assembly GCF_019279795.1 of Protopterus annectens. NCBI lineage: Eukaryota > Metazoa > Chordata > Ceratodontiformes > Protopteridae > Protopterus > Protopterus annectens. Next base: position 1,164,787,252 of record NC_056739.1, read on the forward strand.
CAAAATGGTGAAATGCATTGTTTCTTTGAAGCTATTTTTATAAACATATTGTTTTGTTTATAAAGCAACAGGAACAAGTCTTTGGGTGTAACGATTCCCTTGTGTTTGTGAGTATTCCTTAGTTGTGGAAAATTCAGAAACTGTGTTGCAAACAGAACATCAAGCCATTTATTCAAAAAAGCATTTATAAAGCAACAGGAACAAGTCTTTGGGTGTAACTATTCCCTTGTGTTTGTGAGTATCCCTTAGTTGTGGAAAATTCAGAAACTGTGTTGCAAACAGAACATCAAGCCATTTATTCAAAAAAGCAATTTTAGATATGCAGAGATATTTTTCTATAATTCCAACCAAAAAACAAGTACAGCCAGCTTTCAGATATAATATACATTAGTAAACATTACAAAGGTGTAGAATGGCACAGTATAGAAGTGGTTATACCTCACTAAAGCCAGTAAACCTTATTTCATTTTAAACCCCTCAGCTGTCCACATAGCTTGTAATTTCACATCTCTTCTGCTTTTTTTGAGGAAATACCTTCATCATTGCTACAATAATGTTTATTTTTCAGTAATGTCAAAACAAAGAAAGAGTCTTTATATAGGGAGCATTGAAGTCACTTCTATGTAAAAACCACACATATATCTATCTGTAAATAAATACATACATATATATATATATAATATAATATATATATATATATATATATATATATGTGTGTGTGTGTGTGTTATATATATATATATATGTGTGTGTGTGTGTGTGTGTGTGTGTGTGTGTGTGTGTGTGTGTGTGTGTGTGTGTATATATATATGTATATGATGTGTGTGTGTGTGTGTGTGTGTGTGTGTGTGTGTGTGTGTGTGTGTGTGTGTGTGTGTGTGTGTGTGTGTATATATATATATATATATATATATATTTATACGTGTATGGCAGATGCTTGAGTTTCTATGGTTGTCTGCACCCCCTGCAAATTATATATACCAACTCCGAGATCACACTACTGTGAAGAAAAGGGTAACTTTCCAGATGCACTGTACCGTGATCTCCATTCAAAAAACTTTGGGTTTTCAAAAAAACTCTATCATATAGTGTTGATCATATGAATTTTAAGTTTCTGGAAACTTGATTAACTGACAGGGATGCATAGGTCCATAGATAAGTACTAAGCTAGCTGCTGTTGTGAACCATTTCTCTTTTTGTGATCGAATTAACCTATATCATTTGGTTAGAGACTGGTCTTACCCATCACATGATCAATAATTATATATTACCCTTAATGAGAATAATTGGGATCATTACATAGGTAATGTGAGGAGATCCACACATGGGATAAAGCATTTAGGAGCTGCCTCTGTCCATTAGCAGAACAGGGGGCAGTCCTGGGGTAAATATTCTGTTTCCCATCCATACATCCAAGTTGTGTTCGATTATGAACAAGGAAAAACTTTGTTTTAGTGGTTGGGCTGTCTGCTCCAGAGCAGTGGTATCCTCTGTGAGATATTCCTGTCCCTCTCAATGGTTCTGTTGATATTGCAGAAGAGGTTTAGATCCCTAGACTAAGTATTTCTGATGCCATTTGATGTGCTGCTGTAAATCCATCTGTATTGGGTCAAAGGATGCATTTTTTGGCATTTAGTTTCAGTCCATGATTTTGGCACCAGTTTATCTGTAACAAACCTTCTTGCAGGATGGCTATCTCATTTGAGGATTCAGTGACTGCTCTTAGCGTGTAGCCATCTGCAAATTTATTCATCTAGAGCCCTTCAGTATTTGCTTTTTCTCCAGATAAGTAGATGCCAAACAACAGAGGTCTGACTTCACTGGTGACTGGTCTCTTTGTGGAGGTAACTTCCCCTATTTTGATTTCCTACATCTTATCTGTGAACCAGTTGGCAATCAAGGTGGTAACACTGGAGTTTATTCCTAGTTTATTTAGCTTTTCTACTATGCCTGAGTGGTGAATTGTGTCAAAAGCTTATATATATATATATATATATATATATATAAATATATGTGTGTGTCTATTTATGTATACCACATATATATATTGGAGGGGTTTTGTACGTGCACGTGTGTGTGTGTGTGTGTGTGTGTGTGTGTGTGTGTGTGTGTGTGTGTGTGTGTGTGTGTGTGTGTGTGTGTGTGTGTGTGTGTGTGTGTGCGTGTGTGTATATGTGCATGCACGCACGCGTGTGTTTGTGTATATAAAACATCCTTATTTTATGTAAATTTATGATTTAGAAAAGAAATCGGGGTGTCAGCTTCACTTACTACATTTTGGGCTATGCTGCTTCTCAAGGTCAAGCATTAACTGCAAACGACTTTAGGTTTATACTGCTGTCAAGCTCTACCTATTTACATTTCACTAACAGCGCTACAACATAAAATCAGTTTCCATCAGTGCTAATGAAAAGGTCAGGAGAATGGACTTCAGAACCCCTATATATTTTACAGAATGACAGATCCTTAAATTATCTGCCAAAACCTACAGTACTGTTCAGAGGGCTTAGTGGGCATACCAGTTTCTAAGCCTAATGTCTAGTGCTTAAATGCAATTTATTTTTTTTGAAAAAAAGAGCTCTGTTTCATTATTTTGAGATACAGACAGCACTTCATCTAGGCTTAAATAATTTGAATTAAGTCATTCAAATTATTGCATTTGTGAAAGAAATGCAATAATCTGAATGACTACATTTATGGAAGAAAACCTGATATCTAATTCATATCAGCCAAGAGACAAAATATCTATTGGAAGACAATCATTCTTGAGAACATCTACTCCTTAACCTGAATCATTTTCTACATCGTACTTATTGGTATTTTCAGAATGCCTTAATGATTTCTGGTAAATTATCCTGGTACCATAGCATGTTATTATGAATACAGTAAATCCTTATTTTGTCTCCATAACACATTACATTTTTATAAAGAGTGGATTGTTGCAATTATTACCATTGCTGTTACCAGGTGAGGAGTGAATTTAATTTCCAGCTCAGTACTCTGTCATGTCCCCTCCTAACTTACAACAAACCCTTCCCCAAACTTCCCGTCACACTACATACCTGAAGATCAGGTCCTCAAACCCCTGTCTAAGGCAAAAAACATGGCATTTATGGGACCAGATGACATCCCATGCTGTCTTCTAAACAGGCTAAACATGAACTAGCATCACCACTAAGTGCTCTTTTCAATGATAGCCTAACCAGAGGGTTTGCTCCTGCAGAATGGAGAACAGCTACAGTTATTCCCCTGCACAAAGGTGACCTAGCAACAGACCCAGAGGAATTACAGACCCATCAGCCTGACCAGCCTTATCTGTAAGGCCGTGGAACCTATCATTATGGACCTCATAAATATAGACATAGGTGGCTTGCAAACCCTGGACCCTATCCAATTGGGCTTCATGAAGAGCAGATCCTGCCTGTTACATCTGGTGGATTTCTTTGAAAGTGTGATCAAGGCCATTGATGAGGGCAAATCTGTGCACACAGCATACCTTGACTTGGCAAAGGCTTTCAACACAATCCCACATTCAGGCATAACCAATAAACTTAGCAAACTAAATGTAAACCCCTTTGTTGTAAGATGGGTTGCCAACTGGCATACAAACTGGACACACTGTGTCAAAGCGGGTGACTCCACATCAACCAGCAGTCCTGTTACCAGTAGGGTGCCACAGGGGTCAGTGCTGGTCCCCCTACTATTGGTATAAATGTCTCGGACGTTCAGGTCAAAACTAGAGGGTTGTGGCTAACCAAGTTTGCAAACCATTGCAAACTGGATGCAATCACTGAATCCCCAAATGATGTCAGTATACTCCAGGATGGTCTCACACAGACCGTGTATTAGTCACGGTCTCAAAATGAATACAAAGAAATCCATGATAATTCCCTTCAGCACAATGTCCCTTCGCACTATCAAATCAATAACAATACCATAAGTACCCATGAAGTGGTAAGGGACCTGGGATCACAGATTGACTGGGACCTTAACTTCGACTGCCACATGTCTACCATTGTAAGGAAAGCTTTCCACATAGCTCACTTGATTAGTAAAGGCATCGCCTTGATAGCAAAAAAAAGTTATAACCCAACTATATACAGCACTTATCTTGTCCATAATTGAGTATAACACCCTGTTCAATATTTACAGTACTAAGCAGAGAGACCTCAGAAGTTTCTAACAAAGAAAATCAAGGGTCTCCAGCATGTGCCTTACATGGACTGACTAACATCCCTGTTGTTATACTCCATATCATATAGACTTTTTAGGGGAGACTTATGCCTGGCCTACAGAGCAACCCAAGACCCAAACCAAATAACTTACTGCATATCTGTAAATCAAATGGGTCTAGGGCTACCCATTCCAGGGACTTGAATATGGTCTACAACTTAAATAGGACATGCTGGAGGGACAGATTTATCTACCAGTGACTGCCACGTCTTTAAAATAGGCTACCAATTCATGTGAAACAGAGCGCCTCTATGACACTGTTCAAGAAGAACCTGGCTGAGTGGATGGGGCACCATAAATTCTTACTGGGGATAGGCCCACAACCCTCTTGGACATGGTCAGCCATCACTAAATGCAATCTTTGGTATTGACTAGTACCACTATGGTATTACATTGGGTTGAAATGGCTAGGCGTAAAATGACCTCCGGGTTGATAGCCTAGTAATCTCCTATGATCCTATGTCATAAATCTGTATGCCAACAGGTCTTCTGAGGTGCTCTAGCAGCCACAAATAGGTGTGCAGTTTCATATTTCTCACCTTGAGACTAACAGCTGGCTACAAAAGTATTATTAGCAGTGGAATACAGTCAATTTGCATTATTTTCCATTTCTTTTTTTTTCTCTTTTGATGGATGCTTTTTATTCTTTTGAATGACATTACAGTTTGCTTCTCCTTGACTATGATCCACTTTGACTAATGTGACTGAATTCTATGGCCAGATTAGTTGAGCTCTTCGTCTAGATCTTCCCACTGGAGTAGAGTATTAAGACCTTGCTAGGGCTTTTGATAACCTTACCTCATTTCTCAGTTATAAAAAAAAAACTTTAAACAATTCTAAGTCAATCATTGTATAACAAGCTGGATTCAGAACTGGCTTAATAGATGAACAAACTATGTAGCTATACCAGAAGTTTTATCACATGGTAAGACAGTTAATTGGGATGTACCAAAGGGATCAGTGTTGGTCCCTTTTCTTTTTAATATAACTATGGCCACCTTTCCTCTAGTGCAAATTGTTGAATGAACAAGTTTGCAGATGACTGCAAAGTTAGTTTTCTGGATGTTTCTAATACTGACTACAATGCTAGCAATAGTTAATAGAAGAATATTTCAATTTCTTTGGCAAAAACGTTATTAAGTGCCCGCTGTTACTTGAAGGTGTAGTTATGTCTGAGGTGACAGAATACATTAACTTAGGGGATTCTTTTTAAAAATAAACTTTTTCATTTGACAAAAATCTTAGTATCACCCATACTACAACCATGAGACAGATGGGGTTTATACTAAAGAGTATATCACTGTGCAATGCTAGGGGTATAGTTGTAATATACTAATTGCCATGATGGTGCAGCGGTTAGCATTGTTACCACACAGCAAGAGGTTCTCCCGTTCGATTCTCGGCTGGAGCGCCTTCTGTGTGGGGTCTGCATCTCCTCCCCATGGTTGAGTGATATCTAAAGACATGCAGGTAGGTGCATGCGAGAATGGGTGTGCCTTCTTTGAAGGTTGGGCATTGGGCTGGCACCTTGGCACTGTAAAAATCCATGGCCAATCATTAGAGGACCAGAGTTCCGCTGTGGCGACCCCTAACCGGGAAAAGCTGAAAGAAGACCATACTAGACTACTGGAGCACAATCGTTCTTTATGTGTGTATACTAAATCCCAGCTTAATAAAATGGAAAAAGATTTAAAAAAATATGCTATCTGTGAAAGGACTGTGTTACGGGAAGAGAGCTATTACATTAAATCTATTTACATTGCATCGTAGGTACTACAGCGGAAAGGCAATTTTGACCTACTCAGCAGATAAGGATATATCAAGAAAATCTTATAAAACTCAAAGGTGGCTGTGATAAACTCACACATAAGTAACTGAATTTAAACTTTATAATTCCTCTGATTAAAATTTTACTGAGGTCTAGAATTGTTACACAGGATATACCCCGAATATGAAATAACATTCCATTGAAAATAAAGTTGGTGTAACGATCTTGCCTAGTTTAAAAGTCAGTTAGATCTGTGGATGGCAGATAGATTCTACAATCCCAGTTTTGTGGAGTGAGTGTATTAATAATATGATATGTGGCCTGAAACACTGGATATAACATTTCTGAACTTATGAATTATTGGACAATTTTATTTTCTGGATAGTTATAAATTAACATGATTTAAGGGTGGTCACAGTGATTTGTGACCTTACATTAAAAAAATGTCCATCAGCTTCTTGGACAAAATGGTTAAATATAGTCATAAGCTAAGAATAGGGGCTGGTATGTCTGTACAAGTATTTCCAATCTATAGTCGTAGTCTATTCTGATTTACTTCTTTAGTTTTTCTGCTTCACATGTTTTTCTTGATTTCATATAATTGTATGTGCTTTATGGTTTTCAGCATCTTATAATGCATATATGTAATATTTATTGATGTAAAGGAAAAGCACTATAATCTTGAATGTCATGAATGTTAAGAAAAAAATCCATTTCTCTGTGTTCTAGAGCCTAGAATTATTTAACTTTTTTTTCCATCATTAACATTAGCAGCACTTTTTCTATGCAAAGGAAAATGTTTTAGTGTGGCTTTGGAATAAGCAGCCTTCCGCCTTGGACAATCCTACTACACAGAGAATAATTACCTTAGCATCTGTGGCTTGTATTGACCATATAACAGCACAGAATCTAAAAGCTGCATTAATTAAATAACACACAGACCACCTTACACATGCACTCAGAGCATGTTAAGCCATATTAATTCTATCAGGCACAAGACAGTTTGGCATCTGGAGGTGTAAATTCAGCCATTCGCTGAATGCCTTAACATCTGGCTGTTGCATTCCTTCATCTGCATGAAGCACACCGTATCACCTGAAGGCTGTATTAGTCCTACCACACACAAAAGAGCTCAACATTTCAATACCATTTTCATAGGACCATAGGAAGTTACTAGGCTAATGGCCCAAGAGCCCTTACAAGCCTAGCCAAGTTCTACCCTTATTTCCATGATCAACACCTATTGCCCATGTCCAAGAGGGATACTGGTGGAACCCCCAGGGTGAATTTACAGTTACCCATCCAATCATCCATACTGTACTTGAAGAGGGCCAATGAGGTGCTCTGACCTGGAGTGGGAGTCTGTTCCAAATAGTAACCTCTGGGAGACAAATCTGTCCCTCCAACAGGCTCTATTAATGTCACATACCAGGTTCAGATCTTTAGAGTGACTAACCCATGTACCATTTGACTTACAGATATGCAGCATTTCCAGTAAAGCAGGGTCAGAGATTGCCTTGTATGCAAGGCAGAGATCCCCTCTGAGTAGTTTGTTTGAAAGAGAATAAAGTGACAGTGATTTCAGATGATCCCCATAGGATGCTGAAGATGCTGAAGACCTTGAATTTTCCTTGTGAGGAATCTTTGTGGTTTCTGCAATTGCTGCGGGTGCTTGGAAACATACATACCAAAAGGGGCATTGTACTCAATTATTGGCTTGATGAGGTAAGAGTACAGGGAGGTTATAACTTCTTTTTTGTCTGGAGGCAATGTCCTTACTTATGACATGAGCAATACAGAATGCCCTTCTTACCACTGTGAAGACATGGTGGTCAAAGGTTAAGTTGCTGTCAACCTGTGTGCCCAGGTCTCTCACCACTGAGTGGGTACTTAAGGTGTTGTTTTTGATGTGGTAGATAGCAAGAACATCACTCTTATTGAAAGGGATGATAATACATTTTTTTGCATTGAGTTTAAGACCATGACTTTGGCATTAATCATTTGTTTAAGACCCTCTTGTACGATGTTGACATCATTTGGAGATTATATGACTGCTCCCAGTTTGCAGTAATCAGCAAACATTGGCAGCCACAGACCTTTAGTTTTTGATTGTACTTTGGAGAAATATATTCCAAACAGTAGAGGTCCCAGGAATGATCCCTGTGGAATCCCACTGGTTGCATGTCTGCTGTTGGAGGTGAATTCCCCTATTTTGACTATATGGGTTCTATCAGTGAACCAGTTAGTGACCCATCTAATGATATAAGGGTAGATACCTAGCTGGGTGAGTTTGTCAATGATTTAGTGGGGGATAGTGTCACATACTTTGACTAAGTCTAGGTAGGCTGCATGCACAGATTTACCCTTGTCCAGGGCCTTGGTGACTGTCTCAAAGAAGTCCACCAGGTTTAACAGGCATGATCTCCCTTTGACAAATCTAAACTGAGTACGGTCAATTGTTTGGAGATTACCTATATCTTTGTTGATGATGATTCACTCCATGGCCTTGCAGATAAGGCTAGTCAGGCTAATAGGACTATAGTTCCCATTTTGTGCAAGGGAATAACGGTGGTCATTTTCCATTCAGCTGGGTCATAGCTGGTGCTTAGACTATGATTGAAAAGAGTACCCAATGGTGTTGCTAATTCTTGTTGACGGACATGTAGGACACAGCCTGGGATGTTATCAGGTCCCATAAATGCTGTGTTTTTGGCCTTAGAGAGGGCATTTATGACATGCTCTTTAGAAATACAAGGTAAGGGACAGGTGGTAGGGATTTCATGGAGTACATGAGGCAGATACAGGGGAGTGAAGTTTTCACAGAACCTGTCAGCTAACAGGTTAGCTATGTCCACAGGCTCAGTATATGTGATATCATTAACTACCAGTTCAGTACAAATCTGGGCCTTTCTTTTTAGGTTATAGATGTAACTAAAGAATGCCATATGGCTGTCCTTATTTGAGGAAGCTAATTTGGGTTTGTAGTTTGCTTTGCAGAACTTTACAAGAAGCCTTATTTGCTTGTTTAAGCTGAGGAGGGAGTGTTTCCAGTTTAGGGCTCTCCCCTCTTACCCTTAGACAGCAATTTCTTATTATTATTGTAAAGCCTGTTAATGGCAGTTATCCACCAGGCAGGTTTGCTCTTCCTTGAGGAGCTTGTTTTGGTCCTATCAGGTACGGCTGAGTCAATGCAGTTATACAGGCATTTATATAAAGCATTGGTGTAGAACTCAGCATAGTTGCCAGTTCCATCTGACGGGGAGGTGAAGTGAAGCCATTTATACCATCCCATAAGAGGTTATAATCTGCTTTGGAGAAGTTTTTTAGTTTAGTTGCTGCTGGGGGGGCAAGGAGTGATAGTTATTTTGAATGAGACCGATTTGTGGTCAGATCTCACCAGGGAAGACTTCACAGTGCCGGTGCTACCATGGTCCCCCATATTGGTAAGCATCATATCCAGGATGTTGGTACCACTTGTGGGCCTGTCAACCAGCTGTTCCAGGGCATTGGAGTTAACGAAGTTGAGAAACCTTTGGCCAAGTGAGTTTGAGCATGAGTAATTTACCCAGTCAATGGATGGGTAGTTAAAGTTGCCCAAAACCATAGTGTTCAGATGTATATTGATAGACTCAAGTAGATCCAAATAGGCAAAGTGGGTGTCCTGATTCATGGAGGGGATCCTGTATATGGCAATGACTTGAACAGGTGTCCTACCAACAGTTACTTGCACAGGACGTAGGCCAGGGAATCATTCCGTTTAACCAATCTGGAGGTGTATTTATTTTTAATGAATATTGGTACACTGGGGTCTATATTAGAACATCGAAGTTTCAAAACTTTAAATGTTCTAATATCGACCCCTATCCAGCGAACGCTGAAAATAGCGAAGCTGCAAAAAAGTGAATTTTTTCCTAGGGAAAGAATTTGGTTGTCCGTTTCTGTCACTTCACTATTTTCACTGCTGTGGTGGAAAGTTATGGGTTGGGTTCAAGTAAGTGTGTGACTGGGCGCAGGTTATGTGAGTTAGGGCATGCGTTAGGTATGTGTGCAATTGTGTAGACGTGAGGGTTAGGGTGGGTTAGGTAAGTTAGGGTTAGGGCGCAGGTCAGGTAAGTGTGCGATTGTGTGGACGTGAGGTTTAGGGCTGGGTAGATGAGTTAGGGTTAGGGCGTGGGTGAGGTGAGTGTGTGATAGTGATGGACCTTAGGGTTAGGGTTTGGGTTAAGGTAAGTGGATAGTTAGTGGTGTATGTACAGTTTAGTGTAGGGTTAGATGTAAGATTTTTAGGTGTATGTGTGTGGATTTCTGTTTGTTTGGTGTGCTTGTGTTGTGTGTATGTGTTTTGGAACAGCAAATTTTTTTCCCTAGGAAAAAAGTTGTTGTTCTGCATGTTCGATGTTGTAAGCGTTCGCTGAATAGTGGTCGATATTAGAACATTCGAAGTTTTGAAACTTTGATGTTCTAATATAGACCCGGTACACTGCCCCCTTTAGTTTTCACACCTTCAGTCTGTGGTCTGAACGTGTGGAAGGTGGTGTCACCCGGTATTTTAATTCTATCATGTTAATGTACTTGCAAAACAAAATATGATCAGTGGGAAGCAAAATGTAGCAATCTGGTATTATCTCACTGGCAAACATTATTATCAAATCCCTCATAATGAGGACTTATAGTAATATTTAAGCAAGATTATTTCTGTTTTATTTTTATATGATTGTAAATATCATTTGGTGTACACATATATGCTGGTTTATAAAATCTACACAATGGTGAATTTTCTACCAAAAGGTTTTCAGTCTTTTGATTTCAGTAATATGGTATTCAGTCTCGTGGCTTTCATTCTAATGACTTGAACTGAGATTTTTCAGTTTCTTTCCTGCCCAAATTATTTAACTCAGAAAAAAACTAAATCTTTAAATAATCTATGGAAGTTAGGGTCTAAAATCCCAGTTTTGTGGAGTCACTGTATTATTAATAATACAGCATTTGCCCTAAAACAATGGATACAAAATGTCTGAACTTATGAATTACTGGACAAATTTATTTTCAGGATAGTTATAAAGTGACATGATTGAAGGATGAAGTTTCAATGATGTGTGACCTTACATTAACCAAACATCCTTCAGCTTCCTGGACATGGACATGGACACAAAACAGGTACACCTTATGACATTTACGAGGCAAAATAACTTACTAAAAGTTTATTTACCAAATAATCAAGATAGACTTCTGAAATCATGTATATCATGATTTATGGTGCTACACACAGTGCCAGTAATATGCCCTAAGACAGTAAATGAGAAACAGGAATAACCAGACCTCAGCAGGCAGGATAGCTACTTTTCTTGAAAGGGTAACTAGCAAATTCTTTCTTACAAAAATAATAATGAGACTAACTCACAAGTTACAAGTCTGAAGGATAGGATTAGCCAAGATAAATATAATGAGAGTCACCAGGTTAAATATCTAAGTACAAATGCTATTATAAAACAACTTGTGTAATAGAAGTATCACATGTTACCAGGTTAAATATCTAAGTACAAATGCTATTATAAAACAACTTATGTAATAGAAGTATCACATGTTACCAGGTTAAATATCTAAGTACAAATGCTATTATAAAACAACTTGTGTAATAGAAGTATCACATGGAACATATAACCAATTAGGATAAACCTACTTCTTAATCCTGCAATACTGCAATGACTATCCATGACACCCCTCTATTTAGCAGCCAGTATATACTGTTGCTAATTACTAATTATGTAAGACCAGGAACAAAATCTAGTTTACCTTGGTGGAACCATTCCATATAAAAAGAACAATAAAAAAGAGACACTGGAAACTCTAACACAGATACCCTTCTATAGGGATTGAGAACCATGTGAGTAGAATTACAATAGGTTTATCTAATGAAATTCATATTAATAAGGCATCATATTAGCAGTTTGTTCAGTTATTTCCAAAGAATTATTATGAAAGACATTGTCATATGTGAATGCCAACAGTGCAACCAAACCTGATGGAAGTCTGGTTATCTTGCTAAAGATTCTGGCTAATATACCATGTCTTATATTAGATAAAATCTTTCAGAATTGTTGAGAAGTGAACATGTTGTTCCAACATGATGCAGTCCTGCATTGTTGTTCCTATACATTAGGGCTGTGAGTCATCAGATTCAACCAGTTACCATCTGATAAGTCTAATGTGCGTATTGAGGTAGACGTTTAAAGCATGTTATTGACAGTACTACCAGATTATCTGACAGCCAAATTAGTTTTAAACAGCATGACTTTATTACTGGATGCTCATGTCTCAGTAGCTTATGGTCATGAAGGCTTTGGATATGGGATTGAGCGGGAGTCCATCAGTTCATTAAAATTTGAGAATATTCCACATGCAAACATACCAAATCAGTTATTGCACTGTAACATCAAGCTGTACATTTTTAACTGGATTAGACAATGGTTGATAAATCATATTTTTAACTTATGACTGCTGAGTATTTAACAGAAATAATTGTTGTTCTATGGGGGATTTCACAGGCTTCTGTTCTGGAACCATATTTATTTAAAGTATTTATGCTGAATAAGAATTGCATGTACTCTGTGATGCTGTCTCTAGTACATATGACAGTAAAGTTGAATTGAACTGAATGTCTGTAAGCAGTGGGGTTATTTGTACCAAATTTGCTACCAACTCAAAATTTGCCTGAGAATAACAATTTGCCTTAGCAATAATGAATAATACATTTAACAGTTACCATTAGATCAGTTAGCTGTTTTGGTAAGTGAATGTGGAATTGAATTTAATATTAAAAAGGGTGGCATTATCCACTTTGGTAAAATAAATAGACACTAGCCTTATGTTATAAATGGGTTATAAAATAAATATTGGCCAATGTTGCCTCTATGGCCCTAAAATGATACTGCCTTTATATATTATTTTAGTGAGGCCATATATCACATATGGGTTCTTTGAATTTAAAGTGAAGTTTGTTGCTTATATTACTTTATGTAAATATTGATCAGCATGTTTTGACACAAGCCCTTAGATGGTCCAGGCGTACAGCATCTTAGCATAACACTGAGCTACATAAATCTGTCATATAAACATACAAGCATTTGAAGTGAGAATTAACATTAATAAGCAATACAATTTCAGTCTTTTTTAAGGTCATTTAAATCCATGAAACAAGATGACTTCTTTATAACTCTGCTATATGTAATTCCATTAAAAATGTTATGCAAGACACTCACAGAAGACTTTCTTAGACATCTTTGTAATCTCTACAACTTCTTGACTTGTTTACATGTCATCAGGCTTTGAACTAGCATCTAGGATTTACCTGTGGTTCTCTACTTCCTTCTAGCATTCATTAGACCTATGTCTATTAAACAATGAACACTTCTTAAAGGATTATCCTATATGTGTTTGTGTGTGTGTGTGTGTGTGTGTGTGTGTGTGTGTGTGTGTGTGTGTGTGTGTGTGTATACCAAAGAGCATTTCCTCCCAACTCCCAGCTGCAGACATAATTACAACAGTGCCAGTTACATTACAGCACCTATCTGTATTTTATAGAACTACCATAAAATTATGGAACTCCTTACAAGAGGTCCAGGGTAGACAATATGATCCTCAGTGCTTCTTAGCATACCCACTGTATCTTTTAACACATTCTACTATTGCCAAGGCTCACCACTATGTCACTGGGATGCTCCACTGGGCCAGTACTTCTCCCAATAATCTATAGTTTAATCATCTGTCCAACTTGTTTCGGTCTTTACTTGCCAGGTATGTTTACAGAAGTCACATTATCAGAGCTGGACTGACAGATGAGACAGTATTTTAATAAAAGTCCAAGACTAGAGTTAATATCTGCAAAAGATAAAAACACATCCAAACCTCAGACTATCATCCATGTCTAAGTAATTCTCAATGGATTCCTGAAAACATGCCTAATAAATACCAACCTGCATTTTAAAAATTAGGCTTTTCTGTTATTTGTATATTAAATTTTCAGTCTTCAAAACCCATAACTGAACTGAGAGAATCTATGGGTGCTTTGTACTAAATTCCAATATGTTTCTCACCTGAATCCATTGTACTATCTGAACACTCTCCAATGTATCTAAATTTAATCACCCCCTCATAGTCCAACCACTGCCTAAACATTGCAAGTTTAGTAAAACATTCCTGGAAAGAATCCATGTCTCCAAAAAGATTAAAGAGTACTAACAGGAAATCAAGACAAAATATGTTACAGAATGGTGCTTCGTTAATATTATGTAAGTATTCTATAGACTCCTTTAATGGACAAACTAACATGCAGTCTTAAACTTAATTCACATAGACTCATATAAAGATAGGAAGACAAGTTATTCCTCTTGTACAGCTGTCTACATATACTGAGCCTATGAAGTCAAGTGGGAAATGTAGAGGTCTGTAACTTTTTCTCCCTTCTGAAATTCCAAATACAGTGCATAAAAAATAATTTACAGCAATGTATAGAAAATGGAGGCTCTGTGATATCACTGTAAAAGTCAAGAGTTTGAATGTTACTAGAAGTCAACCAGAGAACTTGAAGTGGAATTCAAGGTAATGTTTCCATGGAAGATAAACCCTCCTGCATACCTATCCAGGGGTCTTTGTTTTCAGCATCTCCTTACTTAATAAAATCAGCTCCAAAACCATGACATTGTGGGAAATGAAGAATTTTTCCCTTTTGAGGAATTGGAATTTGAAACAGTTTTGCATCCATCATGTTCTACACTAATGGTATTTAAAGCAAGTGTATTGCGGGCATAGACAGGCATACAGCAAGCATACCACATTACACATATTTTAAAATTTGTGTGCAATGAATGTTCTAGAATTTAAATAAAAAATAACTGGAATGTTTATCTTGGATTTCGGTTATATTTAGTTTTTTTCAGAATTACTAGCAAGCTAAATGATTTTTTTTTTGCTTAAGTCTGCATTGTTTGGTGTTCGAGGTATATTTGTAGGGAGAGGGGCCACATTTTACAAGCTAACATATCATGCCAAAATTCTTGACTATGTCCCGGTTTGAGAAGTATGAAAAAAATCACTCAAATTTTCCATCAATGGTTTGCACACCATAAACTGGACACTTCTACAGATGCTGCAACTTGATGATATTTCAGTGATATGTACAGCATGTTTCCACCCAATAAGTACAGACTTAGAACTTTCAATTTCTGCTGGATCAAGACAAAAAAAAACAAAAGCCATTATGTAACAAAAAGACAATCTGTGAGCCATTTACCACCAAACAGAATCACACGATAATCTCTAGTGATTCAGTGAGACTAAAAAACAGGTTTAAATCCTATTTGTTTGCTAGCAAAATAAATTGTTTTCTGGATCAACATAAATAATTCTTTAAAGTTCTGGAATACCACTGTTTTAACATACCTCTCAACTATACAGATTTTCGCAGAATGTCCAGATTTTGGTCTCATATTTTTGGTCTGTTTCTCATAAAATTGTGGTTTTCTGGCAAATCATTAAGGACTGAAGTCAAAAAATAATGGCAGCCATTTGAATTATAGACTTCATACCCTACCAGGAGCAAGATGTTTTCAAACAGGTAGTGCAATATTTTGTCAAACAAGTACAAGTGGGCATGTTTCTTTTATGTGCTGTTCTAGTAATTTTTTAATGTGACTAACAATAAGATTTAACATTTGTCACTGATATGAGACCTTCACCCCCGTTAATTTTTGGCTTTGTCCAGAATTCTGATTTATGCATCAGTCACGTATTACAGATGCATACTGAGAATATTTAGTTATTTGCTTTATTTAACTCTAAATATCACACACACCACTGTAAACCACTCCTGCAATTAAACTGGCTTGAACTCCCCATCCAACTTGCCTTTATTCAGCTATCCACCTTGCACAGCCTTATTTTCAAGCCTACTGCCTGCCCTGCACTTGCCAATCTAGTTACACCTTATACATCAAATCGATCCCTATGATCCAAAGACAAAAATCTCTTAGTTATCTCAAAACCCACAAGAAAACCTGATCACTCTCTATATTCACAATCTGTCTATATACTTTGGAATTCACTACCTCTGGCTACCAGGTCTATGCCTGGCCTAAGCCATTTCAAAGCCTCTTTAAAAAATCATCTCAAAAATACATGGCTCTGCTCCTGCATAAAGCCTGCCTAATGCTCAGGTCTTCCTCTTCTGTCACATTTCAGTCCCTTACAGACTGCGAGATCCTAAGGCTCTTCTAACTCCTTCTCTGCTTCTATACCATATCCTTAAGCTACTGCTCAGGTTTTATTGCTTCTATTCTCTCTCTCACTATCTATCTGCATCACTAACTTTCTGGCTGCTATTTTCCTAACCGAAACTAACATTCAATTTTGCACGTACTGTAACAGTCGTCACACATTGCACTACTTATGTACTATTTTTTGGACACTGTCTACATCATGTATGGTGAGAGTGACTATTATTGTCTGTAATGTTTAAACTGTATAGAATTGTCTACATGTGTAGTAATATATCGCAGCGTCTCGTAGCAGTCTGTTCTTTCAACTTATTTTTGTATAGTATTTCTAATGGAATTTATATTGTATTATATTATACTGTATTTGTATTGTACTGTATGTGGAACTTTTCTCCCCGGGCCTCTGCGGAAAACGAGTTCTGTAGACCCAGTCAGACCACCCTGGTAAACAAATGTCAAATAAATAGATAAATAAACGTGTTTTCTGAAGAACTAGTATTCTCTGTATTTGCCATTGATTCATATAAGTAAACTATTTTTTCTTCAAAGATCTCAAAAAAGTTTTAAAGCAGAAAAACTCAGCAAAATCAGGGATACATGAGAGGTGTGCAGGTGAAAATCTAAAACAGCATAGACTGTAATAGAAACCACATTCGTGTGCAAATGTAATTTAAGGATCAATTATGTTTTTACAGAGGGTGGGGTAGATGAGGAATTGATCATCCAAACAACTTGTTTGGATTACAATGATTAATTAAGGGACTGCTACATGAAATTCTATGTATAAAAATGAGTGCACAACACTATAACCAAAGATTAAACAACTTTATTATTTTCAGTCAGTTAAACTCATTTATTTGCAGTTTTGGGATACTGTCAGTCATGCTATGTGTTTCTTCTTGAAGTTGTATTTCGTGCACTGTGAAGAATCAGGATAAAAGAACATAAGTCCAGACGTGGTTAAGTTGTAAGAGTCACACAGTTAGTGCTGGCACTGTCATGAGGTGTACACACCTCTCAAGTGTGCCTCGTTTAACAGGAATGTTTCTCATTATAAGTGTTAAAATGTTCATGCTTCTCATAGTTCTGTTAAAACAGTCTCCCACTCTTTCACTGTCATGCATTTTTTAAACAGTATCTGTGTTAAATAAATATTTATAGTTATAAAGTAACAAATTTTACCCATCCTATGAGCTTCCAAGCTAAAATTGTTAGTAACATTTTGCCCATTTGTTCACGGTTATGAGAGGTACTCATCCACATTTTTGGAGATGGAAGGCTGAGAGTTACTGTGATTTATGGAAACATTTCGCTCCTGACTGTGTTAATATGTAAGTACCGAAAAAAAATTGTAGTAATGCAAAACGTTATTCTAATAATTTTCTAAATTTGTATGAGCAGTATTTTAAAAGTGTCCCTATTTTAGGCCTTTGCCCCCCCCCCCCATTATTTATGTCTTTGTCCAGATTTCTTGATCTTAGAGGTTGAGAGGTATGGTTCTGGAATACCGGTGATCATCTCCTGAATACAGTGTATATGCCCTCTCCTTTCACATTTTCTCCTAACCATGCTGATACTCCCAGATAGTCCAGAATCAATTTTAGGGGTTCAGAAAATCAAATTACTTCTATTTGTTGTTAATACTTTGTTGTTTCACTGGCTTGGTATCTATTTCCTGTTCTTACACTTCATACCATTACATCCTGTGTGGTCCATAAACTTATTTACAAATTAAAACCTGGATTGGCCTCTGAGAACAGTCTATTCCCACAAGTCATGAAAGCCACAACAGGGTCCATAGTACACTCTGAAACAATGCCAATCTTCTACTCATATTAAAAGAAGAAAGGGTACCTATAATCCAGAAAAGAGGCCCTTGTGATATCACTGCATAAATGAGGTACATTGGCTGCTCTCAGCAATTGCCTCTCTATCACCCTCTTGTTGGCATTCTCAAAAAAACTGTATAGAAATCCGTATGTGCTTAGCTCCTCCAACAGATCATATCCGTCAGACAACTCAGCTATAGATTTGGTCAGGGAACTGAAACTTCTCTGATGTCATTGAATATTTCCACATACACCAGAACTCTAGCAACATTGCTGGATCATTGTTCTAGACCTTTTTAAGGCATTTGATTTTACAGTGCATGAAATGTGCTTAACAGCAAAAAGAGATAATGTGCTTATTTACCCTTTCCAGTTCATTTCACATTCTGCCTCCCCTCCGTCTCTAGCTTTCCCTTTACCCTATATTCACCTGTCCCATGTCCTCTTAAATACTTTTGTTGTTTTCCTCTTCACCAGTTATACTGGTGGAGTGTTCCATGGGTCCACAGTCATCTCTGTGAAAAACATGCTTTCAGAAATCTAAGGAATATTCACTCCACGCAATCTGCTACCTGCTATCCTCCCTCCCCGTCTGTCCTTCCTGTTCAGAACGGCCCCTTCATTTCTCCCTGGCATGCACATATGCAACAGTATCTCATCCTTCCAGTCTATTCTGGTTTGAAGTGGGAAAAGGTGTATCTCCTGTAGCCTCTTATCATACTTCTTTGCTCTCTGTCCACAGAGCTGTCTGACTGCAGCCTTCTGATTCCTTCCAGCACTCTGATGTACTTTTATTCAGTACTTGTACTATGTAGTACATTGCAGGTGTGGTTTGACAGAAGTCCTGTAGAGTGAAAGCATCACCTTTCTGTTTATGGCTTCTGTCCAACTGAAGTCATACTCCGGCATTCTGTTTCCTGCCACCATTGCCCTCTGTGAGCAACACTCACCGATCTTTTCTGTGGTCAGGTGTCCTAAGTTCCATTTCTGCTAACTATTACTTCAGACCAGGGTAGTTTTGGCCTAACTACAGTATAGTTTGCTTTCATTAACCTCAGCTGTCACCATTCTGTCCTCTTGCTCCACCTTTCCAAATCTTTTGCTAGACTCTTCCTTGTGTCCCATGCTCCACCACTGTACCTCTCCTTAACAAAGTGATTGATCAGGTTCTCTATTCCCAAACATATGTCTAAGAAATACATACTGAAGAGTTTACTGGACCCAGGGCAGGCCCCTGTGGTATTCCAGCAGTTACTTTACTAATAACATTTGTTGTCCTTCTCACTGCAATCATGCATATCCCACCATTCAACCAAGGAGCTATCTGGTTCCTTATTCCTGGTCCTACCACGAGGTGTACAGTTTTCAGCTTCCTATGTGGGACTGAGTAAAAGACCTTGCTGAAATCAAGAGAGACTATTTCTACCAGTACTAACTTATCAAATTCTCCTATAGCCAATCAGAAAACAGGATCAGGTATGACTGACAGCTCCTTCTGGCCATGAACATATGTTGGTTGTGACCTTGGAAATTGTTATTCTCTAGAACTGCTACCATCCTTCCCTCAAGATTTTATCCATGACTTTTTCTGCCGCTGTTGTAAAGCTAACGACTGCAGCTCCCTGGATTTTTCTTGCTCCATGCTTTCTACAGTGGTACCACACTTGTTACTTTCCAGTCCTCTGACACTTCTGCTCTGTTGAAAATTGACATCTGATGATCTGCCAATGGGCTGTCAGAATTCTGGGGACTCTGGTAGACAGTCCCTCTGGACTTTATGCTTTATTTTCCTGAAGAGCACCAATTTCCCCCAAACCTCATCCCTCTTAGCATTTGCCCACTGTTCTCTTACTGTCCAGTCTCACTATAAACATGGTTCTCTCACTATAAACATGGTTCTCTCACTATAAACATGGTTCTCTCCTTGTTTTTGTTTTCAAAATTTGAAGTAATGTACGTTTTCAGTACCTCTGCTCAGTCTGCTCATTTCTGTCTCTCTGTTCTTCCTTTTGCTAACTATCTGAAAAAGTCCTTTCTTGGCCACTTCTGTTAACTCTGGTTCAACGTTAGACTTTGTTGCCCTTACAATCTTTGTTGTCTTTTACACAGTGTACAAGAATTGTGCTTCCCTCACCTCCCCTGCCCATTCCTTTACACATATTATAAGTGTATCTTTTGGTGTAATTCTAAGCCTCATGTTCCTATGTAGGCACGTTCGCCTTATTCTGTTTTGCCTTTTTACCTCTTCCACACAGATTTGTCTCTAGCCCAGTGAAGTCACTCTGACTCTATTGTTCTCCCCAGCACAACATAATCTACTCTTTCAAAGTCCTTCACAATAATTGCTCATTTAATTCTTACCCTTCCTCCTTTCCTAAACCATACAGTAGCTGTGTCTTTGTTGTCTGATAGTGTCTGAACATAGGCATACATAACACTCTATTTGATACAGTCTGGTACCAGATGGATGAATCCCCTCATAGTCCAAAGCCTCGTTCAATTCTCAATCCCTGTCTACACCAGGCTTTGTAATCTTCCTGAGTGCTCATGGTAGATTCAGCTCTCCACTGGAAAAAAAAAATATATATATATAATTTTCTTTTGTTTGTTTGCTTTCTTTGCCCCTGCTGTCTGCCAATCAAAAGCCCCTTCTTAATATAAATACAACATTCCTAGAGCTTTTCTCTCTGGAGCTGCACTGAAAATGGCTGCTCAACAGCATTTTTGTTTGGTTTCCTTCTGTGCATTTGAGGCCAAAGACCATATCTGTGAGCTCATGAATGGAATTATGCACTAGCAAACATGAAATTGAATTAACTTTCTTTCTTTTCAGTGTTCATGCTGTTTCTGTATTCATAATTGTTATTCAGTTTTCTCAATAAAATTTTTCTAGTTGCAAGTCACGTGAATGAGGCAAATGGTAACTCTTGTTTTCAGTATAAAATAATTTGTCTCCCATTGAACTCTGTGTGGCCTTCCTGCCATCAGTCTGATCTTAAGATAAAGAGTTAGAGAGTAACTCTGTTTCATTTATTTTTACGCTTTTTTTAAAGTTTGCTGAATAAAATGTCAGAAACCTGTCTTCTGACTTCAGCATGTTAAGGCACTTATATTCTTTCACTCTTTAACTTTCACCGATATCCTACATGTTAGCTTGTACCCTAATGTTTTTTGCATATTCAGTGCCTGACGTCTAGTTTAAACAAACTGTTGATTTTACTGGAATGAAGCTAAGCAAAGCAAAACAACAGTTTTAAAGGGTGTGGAGTCAAACTGTAAATAGTTTGACAGAACTATAATTATAGTGATGTAACAGACATTATTTTTAGCTTCTATAAACAACAAAGCAAAAAATACCAACACTGATGCAATACATTAATGCTGTGTTAATATCAGTGCAGGGATTCACATTCTTTGTACTCCCTTTTTATTCAGAATATGTATAATTTAATTCAAAATTAAATTAGAAAATGGAAATGATAAACTCTACATCTTTGAACTACACAAAAGCTAGCAACCTGACGATGTTTCATTACATACAGAAATGGTACAAAGATTTAAGAAAACTAAAAGGTCAATTGTTTTGCAGAGCTCTTTGTGCATGTTCATAGGTTCATAGGTTCATAGGTAGGTACTAGGCTATTGGCCCTGGGGCCTATATAAGCCTAGCCAAATGGTACCCTGGCTTTTGCCACCCAAGAAAATTATTTTCCTGTGCCCCTGTCAAGCAGAGCCACAGAAGTGATTCCCGGGGTGAATTTCCTACCTCACATCCAATCATCAAGATTTTTCTTGAAGAGTGCTAATGAGGAGCTTTGTTTGATATAGATAGGTAGTTTGTTCCAGAGTATGGGAAGTCTCTGAAACAGGAATCTATCCTCCAGCATGTTCTGTTTATTGTGGTGACAAGGTTTAGGTCCCTAGAGCGTGTAGCTTGGAGGGATTGGGATTTCTTTAGGTGGAGCATGTCCAACAGCTCTGGGTTTGACATAGCTTTGTATGTTAGGCAGAGATCGTCTCTGAGTAGGCAATATGCGGCAGAGTAAAGCTGGAGTTTTTTGAGACGGTTCATGAGGGCATCTGTTTGAGGCCAGTAATCCTCTTTGTGAGGTATTTCTGTGGCCTTTCCAGCTGTTGTAGATGTCTTGTGATGTACATACCAAAAGGGGCGTCGTACTCTATAATGGGTCTAATGAGTGATGAGTAGAAGGGAACAATGACCTCTTTTTCCTGGATGAGAAACCTTTTGTGATAAGGTGTGCCATGTAGAAGGAATTCCTGACTACTGTGGTGATGTGATTATCAAAGGAGAGGCTACTGTCCACCTGTGTCCCAAGGTCTCTTATCACACTTTCGGTGTTAAGTAGACTACCGCCTATGTGGTAGTTCATGGGTACAGAGTTTTTACCAAAAGGGATGACAATGCACTTTTTGGCATTGAGCTTGAGGCCATGGCTTTGACACCAGGCATCTGTCTCAGTGAGGCCCTTTTGTAGGATATCCACATCATTAGAAGATTTGATTATGGCTCCTAGTTTGCAGTCATCTGCGAACTTTGTTATCCAAAGACCTTCTGTGTTAGCTTGTACTTCAGAGAAGTAGATACCAAACAGGAGAGGACCTAGGACTGAACCCTATGGTACTCCACTTGTCACTGGTCTGAAGTTGGATTTAGAGTCTGCTACTTTCACAGTGTGGGTTTGGCCAGTGAGCCAGTTGGCAACCCATTTTCTGACATAGGGATTTATACCAAGTTTAGTGAGTTTGTCTATAATTCCAGAGTGGGGATGGTGTCGAAAGCCTTGGCGAGATCTAGATCAGCTGTGTGTACCACCTTACCCTCATCTACAGGTTTGGTGACCACTTCAAAGAAGTCTATCAGCTTTAGGAGACATGATCTGCCTTTTATAAACCCGAACTGGGTAGGGTCCAGAGTTTGGAGATTACCAATGTCATTGTTTATAAGTTCCATGATGATACGCTCCATAGCCTTGCAGACCAGGCTCGTCAGGCTAATGGGGCGGTAGTTCCCAGGGTCCGTGGTGGCTTCCCCTTTGTGGAGTGGGATAACCGTTGCTGTGCACCATTCAGTGGGCACAAAGCCTGAGGTGAGGCTATGATTGAACATGGTACTTAGGTGGGGTGCCAATTTGTTCTGTAGTTCATGTAGAATGCAACCTGGGATGTTGTCAGGTCCCATGGATGCTGTGTTCTTGGCTTTGGAGAGTGTGTTTTTTACCTGTGCAGCCGTGATTACAGGTACTTTGCATTCTTCTGGTATAGAGATGGGCCCTTTAGGGGATGAGAGAGGGGTAAAGTTAGCACTGATCCTTTCTGCCAGGATGTTAGCAATATCAGTTGGTTCTGTATATTTAGTGCCATTGTGCTGTAACTCAGAGCAGATCTGAGTGTTGCCATTGAGATTCTTGACATAGCTATAGAATGCTTTGTGGTTGTCTTTAGAATCAGTGGCGATTTTGTTTTCATAACTAGCTTTGGAGGATTTTATGAGGGATCTCGCCTTCTTACTGAGGCTGACCACGGAGTTCCTCCAGTCATGAGATTTTACTCTTTTTTTGCAACAATTTCTTTCTTCTGTTGTAGAGTTTGTTTATAGCAGGGGACCACCAGATTGGCTTCCTTTTTTGGAGGATAGCATCTTGGTTCTGTTAGGGATTGCACGATCCATGCACTCGTGTAAGTGCTTATAAAGTGCAGTTGTATAGGCTTCAGCAGTCGTATCTCTATTGTCCGTCAGCATGGGTGTCGTGAAGTTTGCCACTGCTGTCTTAAGAAGCATGAAGTTGGCTTTGGAGAAATGTTTTATGGTATTTGTAGAATTAAAATAATAATTAGCACCATATGCAACTACTACCACTAAAATCTCAAGCTAATAAGGGGGTTCTATTGGTAGTGTCCCCCATAAGTATACATAGACACCTCACAAGTGTGAGGGCAGAGGGGGTTGGTAAAGCTGAATTAGTTGCTGAATATACTGGACTTTGTAAGTTTAAAGCAATCCCATTCCAAGGATTGGATGACAACATAATTCACATTTCATAATTCACTTTTTTCTGTCAGCCATGTATATATATATATATATATATATATATATATATATATATATATATATATATATATACTTTTTTAATTCAGACTTTTATTCTAGTCATAATAATGTGTCTGATGAATAAGCATGTGGTTTTTGCTGATATAGTGATTACAGGAAAACTGTCATTTTATTCATGAAGGTGGAAAGGTCTGAGTCAAAAATATGAAGAAACATTTACTTCCAGATGATGGATGCAAATAACTGCTTCACCCCCCCCCAACCTCACCTACTCCTGTGAGCTAAACCTAATCCTGACTTTGTCACTAATGCTAATCTTAGATGATGACTTACAAATCCCCCTTTGGCATGGAAAAATCTCTCTTTTTTTCTCCCTCTGTTTCTCTGTATATGTATATATATATATATAGATAGATATAGATATATATATAGATATATAGAGATATATATAAATAAATATATATATATATATATATATATATATATATATATATATATA
Organism: Protopterus annectens; assembly: GCF_019279795.1. Classification (NCBI taxonomy): domain Eukaryota; kingdom Metazoa; phylum Chordata; order Ceratodontiformes; family Protopteridae; genus Protopterus; species Protopterus annectens. The sequence continues at coordinate 1,164,811,922 of NC_056739.1, forward strand.
TATATATATATATATAGGTCCACTTTTTAATTTCAAAATGCCATAATGTCAAGATGTATAAAATCCAACCCAGAATCTCGACATTATGAAATTTCGAAATGAAAAAGTAAATAGAAAAAAAAACATATTAAAGAAGGTTTTTGCAGGGGGGGCAAGCCCCCCTGCACCCCCCAGCCCCCCTGCACCTTAAATGTACTAACTACGAGATCGCACTACAGTGAAGAGAACGGTAATTTTACCATTCTGCACTATCTAGTAATCCCCCATTATTTATTTATTATTTATTTCCACAGAATGTTGCTATACATTGCCTATGTTACTGTGTCACTTCTGACTCCTATATTATTCTATTATATATTGTTAAATGCAGTTATTAATCTTGTATATTGTTAAATGCAGTTATTAACTCTCTAAATAATCTCTTAATTATGTATATATTTTTTTTGGAACTTTTCTCCCAGGGCCTCCACTGAAAATGAGCTCATTTCAGCCCAGTGGACATTCCTGGTTAACAAAAGCAAATAATTAAATCCCCATTACAGTTCTCTTCGCTGTAGAGTGATCTCGGAGTTAGTATATTTAAGGTGCACAGGGTGTGGGGGGGTGGTGCAGGGGCACTTGCCCCCCTGCAAAGACATAGTTTTACATGTCTTTATTTTTTTATTATTAATTTTGAGATTACAAGATCTCGAGGTTCTTGGTTCGGTATATAGAACTTTGGGATTTTGTAATTTGTAAGATATAAAACATTTATTTATTTTATTTTACATTTGTTGACCGGGATAGTCAGACTGGATACATGTCCATTTTCAGCAGAAGTCAGGGGAGAAAAGCTCCAAACTTACACACAGATAAAGACAAGCAAGTTACAGTATAAGCACAAACATATTGTAGTAACATACAAGTTACAGTCTCACATTTCAAGCCTATGAAGAATACAGTTTATATTCAGAAATATATACAAAAATGTTACAGTTTCTCTTATCAAACCTTTAGGTGCAGCTATATACAGAGTATCTGCAGAGATGTTACAGTTTCTCTTTTCAAACCTTTTAGTGTAAGAGGTAAGTCGCTGTGAATAAAAAATTGCAGTGATATGGAAGTAAATTAGGCTTTAGTCAGGGTTAGAGCAATAACATAGCCAGTGAGTTTTAAAATACTGGGTTAGATGTTTTTTTAACTGATTAAGGGAGGGTTTCAGAGTAAGGTCAGATGGTACCGAATTCCAGGTTTTACCTACTGAATTTGCAAACAAAGATTCTCTAGAAAGGTTGTTAGCTTTAACAGATTGAACCAAAAGTTTTGTAGTGGAACAAAGTGGCCTAACATTTTTGTGGGGATGGATAATGTTTTTAAGGGAGGGCATTTTTTTTGGATGGTTAGTAACCGTGAATGATACAGTAAGTTGATTATACTGAATTAGCCTGGGGAGTTCTAGCCATCCTAAGAGGTTTAGGTTTGGACAATGATGTGTCCTGTAGGGAGTTCCTGTGGCAAACCTGGCAATTTTATTGTAGCAGCTAGAGAGTTTTCCGAGATCAGTTTTGTTCAAGTTAGTGAGTACTGGCGAGGCATAGAGTAGAGTTGAAAGCAGATGCGTATGGGCAATGGCAGTCCTAGCTAGAGGGGTGAGAAAAGGTTTGTTTTCATATAAGGAGCCAAGTTTTTTATTAACGGTTTTAATAGTTTGGTTTACGTACATGTCATATTTGAGGCTGTTGTCTATTATAACACCCAGGAGTTTGGTATACATATCTGGTTAGATGTTATAGTAAACAAAGGTTGAGAGGATTTGTGAGTAGGGGAGAAGATCAATAGCTTTGTTTTATTAGGGTTTAATATCAGCTGTTGATTAGAGATCCAGTTTTCCATTGTATTAAAGATTTTCTGGGTTAAACTGACAGTCACATGTTGTAACTCTGACATCTAGGCATAGGAACACTACCTATTCAAATCAGTTGATGGTGTTCATCAGACAATGTTTAAATTCACTCATAAAATACAGTTTTAGTTCAGGGCTTAAGACTGGTATATAACATTAGAACTGTGTATTAAAATTCAAGGAAATTTAAGCTATATTCCGAGAATAAACATAGATCAGGACTGAACCTTGGGTCCATGAAGTAGAAACCTTTTCCAATGAGTCACAGTGTATCGCAAAATCATACTGTATATTCACAAGTGACATTATGAAAATGATCTAGAACATTTCGTTAACCAGCTCATTATGGGGGATACAACATTCTACATCTTGTCTTTACAAATATAGACCCCTGAGGTAGTATTCCCATAGTATTCCCATTCCCGGTTAAATCCGAGTATAAATTAGTGAACGTATTCTTTAAAATATCCCTGTGAACATATATAAATTGAAGTACTTCAAAAGAACAAACCTACTCAAACTCTATGATGTGCTCTCAAAATTTACTTGTAATAGCACCAGTCCCCATACAATTTTAGCTGTTACCTAGTTCTACTCCACTCTGGAAAAATGCTTAGATCTGTAGTTCCTGCTTAGAACTAAATAGATTTAGAAATTCAAAAACAAATCACCCTGATGGCCTAGAAGTATAAATAAGCTCTATAACAAAATGAAAAGACTTCTAATATTTTATTATAAATCTAAATATGCCTATATTAAAGACTCTATCAAAATGATCAGCAAAGAACTAAAAACTACCGTCTGAAAAAACAAAGTGAAAAACAAACTGGAGCTAGCATCTGAAGCCAAGAACAATTATAAATCCATTAATTAAGTCAGAAAATGTAGAAAGCAACGTCTATCATCCTTCTGAACTAATCCAAAACAGAGTCAGCTATGCAGACCCAAAAGATACAGTGAATGTCCTTCTAGATGAGTTTTCTACAAACTTTACCCTGGAAACAGATATCAACATTCCACACATCCCTGAATTCCTGACATCTCCCAAGATCTTAAAGGAACATGTCCTAACTGTGCTCTCAAAAGCCAAAATACCACTTCAGTGGGAGTAGACAACAGACCTGGATGCCTAATAAATAATGCTAAACATGCCTTATGGAAGCTTAACCACAGGGTATAGCCTTGAAGTACAAAGAACTGCTGTTATGATGCTCCTTCATAAAATGAGCCCTACAGCATACCATGGGATCTACAGACCTATATGTTTAACTAGTCTAAACTGCAAGGCAATGGAGCACATTATAGCTGACTTCAAAAAGTCTGCAGAGTCTAAGTCTAAGTCAGCTTCCAAGAGTCACAGAGGCTGTGAATGATGTTTACACAGTTCTCACAGTTTGTCTGTATTTGGTAAAGGCATTTGACACCATCTCCATTTCTGGTATTATAAAGAAACTAAGAGACGTAATATAGACCCCATACATGATTAGGTAGCTGGCAAACTGGCTAAAATATAGAACTAACATAGTTAAAGTAGCAGATGCCGCCTCTGAAATCAAGAAAACAACTAGCAGTGCACTTCAAGGATCAGTGTAGGGAACTCTCCTATTTGGTATGTACTTCAATGACCTCCAAACAACAAATACAGATCTATGGCTAACAAAGTCTACAGATGCATGCAACTTTGTTGCTACTGTCTGCTCATTCCTTTGATATGGTGTCACTACAGCAAGAACTAATTCACACTAATCTTTGGAGTCCTGAAAAAGGGTTTGCTATCTCTGGTGACATAAATGAAAACTCCTGTCATCTCTCACAGAGAGCACCTCCATATCAAAATTATTCTAGCATTCCTACCAACAACTCAACCTCAATTAACCTGGTCCCTCAAACACCTTGCCTCCTTACCAAATCCCTTCCCATTCTTTTTATGTTCATGTTTTCCCTCAATATGAGAGAAGGTGTATCCACTTAAAGGTTAAAAGATATGCACCTTTAAGGCCCAAAGCTTAACAGATAAGACTGACTGCTTGGAAGAGTGGTTAACTGCTGAGTATATTAGCTATAAGTGAGACCATGAGACCTGGCTCAAACACCCCACTGTCTCCTCTCCTCATGTAAGCAGCCACTACCATGTATTCCTGGACATAGGTCAGGGGGAAACATGTTACTTCTTGTTAGAAAACAACACAACCTCTCGTGTCCCTTGGTAGCCACAAACTCCCCCTCCTCTGATACTCAGCCTGATTGGGTATTCTCCTCATGATCATTGGTGCTGCTTGTAGCATCATTTTATATCCCCCTTCATGCACACTTGAACATTTTGCAAATGCTATTAAAAGCATTTTTAAAACACAATAGCAGAAACAAAAAACTATTTGTCATTGGAGTCTTTAACTTTGATTTACTTTACAGCAGGGGTTCTCAGATGTGTTATTTTCTCTGTCTCAGTCTAACCTCATCCAAACAGTAACCTCTTGTACCTGATCTAACTCAACCAGTGGGCATCACTGCCTCCTTGACTTCCTTGTTACCAACATTCTTCACTGTATCTCACAGGTTCCCTGCTTACCTAACTGTCTCAGTGATCATGTGCACCCATGCAATGAATCTTATCATTCAAGGCTCTCCACATCCCCCATCATAAATGAAACCAGACCTTTAATAGAAGTCCTCTCAGATATAACCAAAGTAGACTGATGTCCTTTGTATCAGTCAGATGACTCAGCTTCTGATTTGCACATAATTAATATTCTCACCAACTAACATACTGGATAAGCACTATCCTACCATAAGGCAGTGCTTTTGGGGGTCAGAAATTGTTTCTGGTTTGACACCCATTTAAAAAAACACCATTCAGATACAGACTTTGTCTGTAGGCAGTAGAAGTCCTCTCAGTCTATTGAGAACAACCACACTTTCTAAAGCCTTTGTCACTCCTGCAAGTTGCAAATAATAACATCGAAATCCATATTTCTGCACTCAAAACTTAAAAAAAAAACACAATTGTGCAGCCTGAATGCTTTTGGAAGATTCTGAAGAACATTTCCTATTTTATCACTACTACATCTAAAACCAATAGTACAAGTAATGTATCCACTCTTGATGACTTTAAAAACCTATTGATGTCTTCCGGTAACTCTGATTCCCCCTCAAGTTTCACCTCCCATCGTCTTGACCCCATTTCACCCCAAACCCCTTCTTCCCTCCAGATGGACTCCCTCCTTATACTTCAGACAAATCTCATAAGCATCTGTCAGATAGATCCTTGTAAATCTCACCAGTAAATACACTCAAATTCCCTAGCAGTCTACCCCCAGCATTCCTAAAAATGTGTGTTGAACAACTTACTAAACTATTTTCCACGTATTTAATCTCTCAGTCACCAAAGGTAATGTACCAGCTCAGTTCCAAAACTCTCTCATAATACTCAGTTTCTAAGTATTCTTCTCCTGATAGCCCATATGACTACCATCCTATCACTAAGATTTTGGAAAAACCCATTTATGACCATCTCAACAATTGTAGCCTCCTTAAGGTACTACAGAATGGATTTAGGGAAGGACATAATACCTTAACTGAAATGTATACTGTCACAGACAGAATTTTCTCAGCTATGGAAAAATGGTGGCTAATAGGTACGGTCTTCATTAATCCATGCAGAGCCTTTGAAAATGTAGACCACCCCTTTCTCGTTCAGACATTAAGTGTGCTAGAATTTGAAAATAACATTGTCCTCTGGTTTAGGATCTACCTCAAAACAGAACCTTCACCCAAAGAAACACTATAGTTATTCCAAATAGCTACACTTTTGTGGACATATTTAGTCTATTTTTGTCGCAGTGATATTGTTAGTAATAAGTAAGCTAATCACCTGTAGTAGCAACCTAATCTCCTTTAATAATCCCAAAATAAGTAAGCACATTGTATACTACCAAAGTAGACGTCCTATTTAACTACATCTGTCTCCTTATACATTACTAAACTTCTCAACGCACTCTATTCGCTGTACGTCTCCCTCATCTAGATTAGCTCAGCTATCTACCTGGTTCTTTGCTCTATTTTTTTCCCAGCAGAGTAACGTGCACCCACTTTTCTAAAAAAAAAATTTTCCCTCTTGTATTGTCTGCCTAACTATATTTTCTGCCATTTCTACAGATTGATTTTCTTTGTGGAGTCCTGCTACTTCAAGGGTCCATTCCATTCTGTTCACCCTTGATAATGCTCAGGCTCTGTCTACACCCTACCCTGCCCCCATTTCCTACCTTCCTCCACTATAACTGCATTTATTCACTTTAAAGCTCCTTATTCTCAGTTTTCCTTCAACCACCTTCTACTTAGCCTGTATACTTTCAACCTCTCTATACTCATCCTCAAATACTTCTAGTCCATCCCTAAGTTATACTATTTCCTCCAGCCCTCGTACACTTCACCACACAATCCTTTCCATTCCACTCAGTCATCTTATAAACTATCACATAAATACTCCTCCTTCAATGGTCTCCCCCATACTAACCTTTATATCTAAATCCCTCTGTCACTATCATTCTATCTTCATTGCATCAATTCTATTCCATAGCTCCCCTATCAACTACTACAAACTCAAAATACTAAACTGTAATATAAATGGCCCCTTATCCAAACTAAAGCCAAAATTGTTCTATATAAAAATTATCAATCCTTTTTATATTTCCCAAAAATGTTTTATATACCCAGCCATAAATACTTAAACATTATATCACTAAATATGCATAGTTTATGTAATAAAGGCTCAGAATGCCATTGTCTGGATATCCCAATATTCTCCCGATTTACTCAACATCACAAAAACCTGCCTTAAATCCCACATAAAAGATTCTGAAGTACTGTGCCTTGGCCACAATATTATCAGAGTCAATCATCCTTTAAAAAAGGTGGTGGATTTTTCCCTTATCTGTCAAATTCATATGTAATTATTCCATATGCTAACACCATACCTAAATTTAATAATGCTGAATTACTCATTTCATTTCTTAAACTTAGCAATGACAAACAGCTATGCATCATTGTCCTATATCCCCCCAGGTAACAATATAGACAGACTAGAAAACATACTTTTCTTGATAAGCAATGCATTCTTACACAATAAAATGATAATAGGTGTTGTTAATATCAACTGGCAGATGTTTACCTCCAAATTTCCTAGCTCTACCCAATGTATGAATGTTTGCACACACTACAATAAAGTGCTTAGCAGCAGCAGATTCAACTTTCATGGGAAATGGAAACACTCTGTTGCAAGGTTTAAGTCTTTTGCCATTCAAGTGTCAGGACTAAGACAGGTGAAGCTAGTCCATGAAGATACAACTGCCCAAGCAAGGACGTTCAGTTTAGTGTCCTAGGAGAGGTACAACACAATACCCACAGCATACAAGTGCAGTGCAGAAAAAAAACACAATAAGTACACGTGTCTCAAAATAAATCTTGTATTAGAGACCTGGGATGCAGAATTACAAGGCCACTGAAAGAACAGCTTACCACATAGCCTGTGGCTAAAGGACAGGACACATATTCACTCTTCAAAATGCTACCATGTTAACACAACCTGTAAAGCACATACAGAAACATGCTTAGAATGTCCATATGCTTGGCATAAGGATACAACGTGATCTAGTATCTTTACAGACCTAAATATTTGTGCCTCACTGGAAAAAAAGCCCCACAGAAGAGCAGTGAATGCTATAAAGGTGTTACAGATGGATTATGTATCCCATCTTCAGCAGGCATGATATGTGAGACAACAGACTTATTGACTTAATTTGTAAAAAAAAAACTAGAGACATCCCTGATGCTTACTGCTTTTAGAGGTGTGTAGAACATATTTCTTGGATAGCATGACTTGCAACAACTCCATGGAAGGATTTTGCAGGAGTTATGAAACAGTATTTCTGGAGGACTGACTGAACTATTAGTAAGGCTACCAATATTATTATTATTAGAACAGCGTACATGTGGAACAAAGAATTATACTTGTGAATGTTTGCACAGCAACCTGTGATGAAGGAAAAGTGTTTAGTTACCCAGAGAACTGGTAAACATCCCTATCACAGTTCAAAATGCATATCATAGCACAGTGAGCATACATTCACAGGCTGTGTCTACATCAGAACCTCAACACTGGACTACATGATGTTGGAAGTCAAGACATTTCCAAATCAAACAATGATGCACAGTCAATATTGCAAACAAATGTTATTTTGAGGGAAGTATGACAATTAGTAGTTCAGCACTGTTCATGTGAACCTGTATGAACACTGCTGTGTAACAAGGCACTACATAAAATACATCATTGCATGAACACTGATGTGCAACAATGCACTACATAATAAACATCACTGCATGAACACTGTGTAACAACACACTACATAGTAAACATCAGTGCATGAACACTGATGTGCAACAATGCACTACATAACAAATATCACTGCATGAACACTGTGTAACAACACACTACATAATAAACATCAGTGCATGAACACTGATGTACAACAATGCACTACATAATAAACATCACTGCATGAACACACTGATGTGTAACAGCTTACTACATAATAAACATCACTGCATGAACACTGATGTGCAACAATGCACTACATAAACATCAGTGCATGAACACTGCATAACAACGCACTACATAATAAAGATCACTGCATGAACACTGATGTGCAACAATGCACTACATAATAAACATCAGTGCATGAACACTGATGTGTAACAATGTGCTACATGATAAATATCACTGCATGAACAACAAAGCACTACATAATAAACATCACTGCATGAACACTGATGTGCAACAATGCACTACATAATAAACATCAGTGCATGAACATTGCGTAACAACGCACTACATAATAAAGATCACTGCATGAACACTGATGTGCAATGATGCACTACATAATAAACATCAGTGCATGAACACTGATGTGTAACAATGTGCTACATGATAAATATCACTGCATGAACACACTGATGTGTAACAACACACTACATAATAAACATCACTGCATGAACACTGATGTGTAACAATGCACAACATAACAAACATCATTCAAACAACATTTGTAAACAACCCTTGAAATGGCCAGTACTTCTTAGCAAGTCTACAATGGATAAGTTTGCACATTCATAATTATTGAACTGATGTTATTATAGATGATGCCAGTAAAACTGTACAACAGCCATACAGTTGCTACCACCTGAAAGTGTCTATCCTCAGTTTATAAAGGATCACTGAACAGCAGACAGACTGCAGTGACCCAGAAGGAATAGCATGAAATATACCATATCACCCAAAACATGTAAAATACTATATTACCCGTAGCATATAGCATAGCATATCATCCATAACACGTAGCATACCATATCACCCATAACACGTAGCATACCATATCACCCATAACATGTAGCATACCATATCACCCATAACATGTAGCATACCATATCACCCATAACATGTAGCATACCATATCACCCATAACACGTAGCATACCATATCACCCATAACATGTAGCATACCATATCACCCATAACACGTAGCATACCATATCACCCATAACATGTAGCATACCATATCACCCATAACACGTAGCATACCATATCACCCATAACATGTAGCATACCATATCACCCATAACACGTAGCATACCATATCACCCATAACATGTAGCATACCATATCACCCATAACACGTAGCATACCATATCACCCATAACATGTAGCATACCATATCACCCATAACATGTAGCATACCATATCACCCATAACATGTAGCATACCATATCACCCATAACATGTAGCATACCATATCACCCATAACATGTAGCATACCATATCACCCATAACACGTAGCATACCATATCACCCATAACATGTAGCATACCATATCACCCATAACATGTAGCATACCATATCACCCATAACATGTAGCATACCATATCACCCATAACACGTAGCATACCATATCACCCATAACACGTAGCATACCATATCACCCATAACACGTAGCATACCATATCACCCATAACATGTAGCATACCATATCACCCATAACATGTAGCATACCATATCACCCATAACATGTAGCATACCATATCACCCATAACATGTAGCATACCATATCACCCATAACACGTAGCATACCATATCACCCATAACATGTAGCATACCATACAATCCATAGTAATGTACAAAAGCACATATTCTGACCACTGTGATCAGGTACTACAAAAAGAAAAAAAGATGAGATAAAAAAGCAAGCATTTCAAACCCATATCCACACAGCAGTGTAAACATTTCATATCAACAGAAGAAGAGTAAGCCGACTGCTGAAATGTCTGCTTAATTCTGAGGCTCAGCTATCCAGGCAAAGCTTGCTTTTAACTGAATCTTGGCTATCTTTCCAGTTATTGTAGACTTGTATCAAACAATGTCCTAATGGTCTCACAGCCCAGCTCCACATAGTTCAAGAATGAAGTCCTAATTATGCCCAGATGGCCTAAAATTGATTAGCAGTTTGGGCACTGAAGGACATGGGTAAAGTGGGTGAAACTTAGTGGTTATTGATGGCTTGTACATCCTTCTAGTAACTTCTAGACAGCTGAGTGCACTGCAGTCGGTCATCAGCAGATTCTATCTCAGGATCACTTAGGTAGAATGGTGGTGCAAAGTGTTCCAGGTCAAGGTAGATGACCTAAAGAACAAAAAGAATAACATTGATTTTCTTGGGAGTGTGACAAGTTTACAACAGTTATTTGTTCATTAGACAATACAGCAAAGGAGGTATCGTTGAAAGACACTTTCAGTAAGTTTTAACTTTTGAACTTTCTCCACTGTTGTGTGACTGTGAAGTTAGTATATATAAGTCAGAAAGCGTGGGGGTCTTCCCCCACATGGGAGGTATATGGCAGTTTGTCCCCCTTCAAAAAAGCTTGTTTCTTTTTTTTGGTGAAAGTGTTTTTTGGAGATATTTTTTGAGGCATTGTCCATTAAACAAATTTGGATTTGCATATAGTGAATCAATCTTCTTGACCTGAGTGGGGGTCTGATGACCCAGATCTAATTGCATTCCCTTCTAATTTATTTATTGCCTATATTAAGTCTGCTACCCCACTAAAGGCTTTAGTCAGTAGCAGAAGTGTGAAACCTGAAAAAGTGACTCTCAACACTTCATGTGCACTGTGATTCATCTAGAATAATAGCAAATGCTGACACCAGAGCTACTTCTCTCTCACTCCCCCTCTCCCTCTGTCTATACACACACACACACACACACACACACACACACACACACACACACACACACATGCACACACACACACACACACACACACACACATATATATATATATATATATATTATATATATATATATGTATATATATATATATATATATATATACAGATACATACACACACACACACACACACACACACACACACACACATAAAATATTCTGTACAAAATTTAAGCTCTTTGGTGAGTTTGTTTAACTAAGTTGTACATAATACATTTTTTGGCTCAAGGTTGGATTCTAACATTGTCATGTTAGTCCATATCTGTCTTCCAACCATCAGCTGAGATGCACTTAGTCTTGTAGCATTTTGTGGAGCATTTCAATATTACATGAGAGCTATGTGAGAATGGGGTTATGTGTAGCTCTTTTTAACTATTTGGACTGCTGTCTCTGTAGCTCCATTCATTTGAGGATAATGAGGACTTGACATAATATGAGTAGAACCATAGTCACTGGTAAATTGTTGGACTTCAGTTGACATGCTCAGAGTTCCATTGTTTGAAGCAAGTTCATTGGATGCCACAGGTATTCCATAGATCATGAACCTGGAATCACTCTATTACTTGTTAGCTAGCTGTAGTCAGTCAATGTAACATTTTAATATCAGAAGACTAATAGTTCACTAAGATTATGTCGTTTTGTACTAACTCACAAAGGTCAGCAGCTGTCATTTGCCAAGGACCTTGTTACAAGGCTAATGGTATTAATGGCTCCCTTCTTTTATATGGCTTATGCACAATACAGAATTGGCACTGTGGCACAAGCTTTGCAATGTCCAGATTAATGTATGGCTGTGAGACTGACATTTTGTTTTTTTACTGCATTCTTTGGCATTTGCGGGAACTACTATTTTGGCATGGTACAGTATGAACCATCATGTTCTACAGTTGTACTCTGAGTGGTATTATACATGAGACACATTGACTGTGTCTAGAGATTGAGCCATTTGTCTTGGATTACTTGATAACAGCTTATAAATCATTGTCACCTTTTGACAGCCTACTTTAACCTTTTTAGCCTCCTCACAGTCAGAGGTCTTGTCATATTCTTCACACAGGTGGCAACATCTTATTTATTATTACAGTAGTTGGACACAGACAGGATTTCTGGATAGCATGTTAGCTACAATTAACTTTCTCAAGCACATGGATTGTTCTAGCATTGAAAGTTTTCACTTTCAAGGATAGTCTTTGATATCTAGGTGGCACTTTGTCAAAATCATAGGAATCAATTAGCAGAACCATAATAGGTATCTGGAGAATCTCTTACATGCACACACACACACACACACACACACACACACACACACACACACACACACACACACTTGTAAGGCACTCTTTTTCAATCTGTAACTATTTATGTTTAGCATTGGTTAGCATTCTGGAGCAGTAGGTAACAGGATGTAACGCTGTATCTCTGTATTTAGTCACTTACTGCTAGGATCAGCACTCACAATGTAGCTGATGTTAGCACTTCTTTTATTCTGCTAAAGCTTTGGATTGAGTATCTTTTGTTGACTAGGACACATCTTTCTTTAACAGGTCAATCAATGAATGAAACATGGTAAACAGATTTAGCACAAACTTGCCCAAGAAATAATTTATGCATCTGGCCTGATTGCACTGGTATTTATGTTGTGACCAAAGCAGTGTAACTCGGTCTTTCCAAAGAAATGTTTGTTCTAGTTTAAGTTTAGCACAGAGCTTATAATGGTTGGGAGTACTCTCTTCAACCTTGGCTCATATGCCTCTTTATCTGCACCAAACACCAGTATGTCATCCATGACAACAATAGCACCTTAATTCCCTTTTAGCAAGTCATTTTCAGGAGGTGAGGATATACCAAATGGCAACCTTTTCAAACAGAACCATCTCAAAGGAGTACTGAAACTTGTCATCTTTTAACAATTTTCCTCTAGGTGCATTTGTCAAAATCCACTAGAAGCATCTAATGTGGAAAAAGTTCACTGAGCGCTATATCTCATTTGGCTCTCCTTTTCTAGGGGTACTTGCCCAAAACCACTAGAAGCACATAATGCAGAATACACTTTATCATTAAGTAGTTTGAGTGCTATATATTCTAGTGCAGGTAGAATGAACCTTGCTCACATGATTGCATAAAATGCTTCTTTAAATTGACAGTCATACACTACCAATTTGTTTATTGATGGAAGCATTCATACACACACACACACACACACACACACACACACACACACACACACACACACACACACGCACGCACACCAGTTCTTATTGACATAGAAGCCTGTATCCCTAAAAGTGAAGGAGTTTGATGCTTTCCTGTACCCAGTGTACCACAGATTCCATAGGGGGCAATCTGTTCTTTTCTTTCCAGGCCAGTAAGGATCTGACAGTACAAAATCTCTTATTTCTCCCACAATTCAAATAGTCTTGTGAATATTACAACCAGAGTTCTGAATGTGCTTCAGCAAATAAAAAAGGCATAATATACACAGAGATTTGACATGCAATGACTACCCCTCACCACTCTTCTCTAAAACAAACTTCCTCTCCAGATCAAGCAATGTGACACAATATCTTCCTTTAAGAGTGTATTAGGGTGGGTATTCATAAATTTAAACAGTGTATGAATGCAATATTACTCCTTGAAAAAGAAGGTATGGTCTAAGTGTGGGTACTGGCAAGCCGTTAATGACCACAAGGCCCAGTTGCCTTATACATTCAGTGATTTTATGATTCTATGCACTTTCTATTACACATATTCTTTTAAGTTTTGCCTTTAGTATAGACAGCACAGTGAATGACTCTTCTGCGTGTGATTAAGGCATATGCAGCAGCATTTTGTCTTTAATTTAGTCTTAAATTACTTCATTTATTCTGGCAATCAGCCCCATTTTACATGCCACAGCTCTGCTTAACAGATTATTTATACATGGACCAATAGGGCATAAGTCATAATTCCTTCCTCTCAGACATCATTAGAAACTTGCTTTATATTTATCCTCACTTGTATCATTAGAAACTTGGCCAAATAAAATACTGAGGAAAACAGTGTGGATAACAAATTACAAATAAATGTACCAAAAAAAAGAAAATACATCCACCTAATTGCTGAGACACCAACTCTAGAAGGGAAGGGAAGCCACACATCGCTGTTGTAAGGAACACTAGAAACTATTTTATTTAAGCTCACAAATTCACAATTAGCTTTTCATCCAAACCATGTAACATACCTTATCCGAATAAAAAAGCACAGCTCTGAAAGCATTTCTATAGCAAAATAGCTGCATCAATGTGTGTGTGTGTGTGTGTGTGTGTGTGTGTGTGTGTGTGTGTGTGTGTGTGTGTGTGTGTGTGTGTATATATATATATATATATATATATATATATATATATATATATATATATATATATATATATATATGTAAACATATATATATATATATATATATATCTATGGGTCTACTTCAAAGTATGAAATTACCACTTCATCGAATCCCACATCATCAAGATAACATCACCAAATCTGCAGAACATTGAACACCTGGAACAACGCAAGCTTTCCATGGGAAAAGAACCACTTGGCCACCATGGTGAACATTGCCCTTTCCCCACGGTAGTGTGATGTTGGACTTGGTATACTTAGTTAAGGGGGGTTTGAGGGATAAAGAGATCTCAATGAATGGGAGAAGAAGTATCATCCAATACTAGGTGTTTAGATATTCCATACACCTCAAGTTTAATTCAAGGTAACAATGGCATGGTTTTGCAGAGTGGTATTGACAAAGATGAGGTAACCAATAGTGGTAGCTCCCCAGCCCAGGGCTATAATTTCACAAGGACCATTACTTTACAATACAACACAGGGTCCTGTGTAATTAAAGACATCATTAATAAGTACAGGTGCATTTTATTTTGTGATGAAAAACTAAAAGACATAGTGGGACCCAGACCAACATTTATATATAAAAGGGCAAGCAACATAATAAAATATTGTGGAAATGGGTGAATAAATAGGGAAAACAGCAAAGGTACAATAAAATGTGGCAATTGTGCTCAGTGTAAGTATATTATTGGTTGTCTGCAAGTACAACTAAACAACAGGACAAAATATAGTATGCATTCTCAAGACAGGAATTTCATGATGAAAGGTTTGGTATATTTAGCCATCTGCTCTTCCTGTCCTGTCTTCTACTTTGGAAAGATGGAGAAGCAGTTAAAAGAACATATATAAGAATACAACTATGGCATTTTAAAATGCAATCAAAATAATGCCCTATTTAAACATCCTACATCATGTCCTGGGTTCAAACACTTTTTATTCACCATTCTAGAGAAAATACCCCTTAACCCAAGGGGAGGTTCATGGAAAGACTATTTGGAAATGAGAGCTTATATGGCAAATTAGATTAGATGCAACTCATTTCCCAGGCTTCAGTGATAGCATCTCAATAACACCAGTTTTAAAACAAAGGGACAACAAATTGTAATGAGAACAAAACCCTGCTAACATGAATAAAATATATTTTATATGCATGTTATATGTATCATTGCACATTGATGATTTGTTTAATTTGTTTAAAATAATAAATATTTTATATATTTATTGTTTGTACGTATTTATTGTTTCTTCACTTTATAAACATTTTGTTCATTTAATAATTTTTATCCCAGTCTTTCCATATATTTATATGTCTTATTTTAATATTTATACATTTGACATTGGTGTGTTTAAGCTTTCACAACTAATTAATTAGTTAATTGAGAATCAATTAACTATTTTGCTACATGAATGCTTTCAGAGCCGTGTATTTTTGTTCTGATGAAGTCTGTTCTGGGGTTTGGACAAAAAGCTAATTATGAATTTGTGAGCCTAAATAAAATTGTTTGTGGTGTTCCTTACAACAGTGGTGTGTGGCTTCCCTTCTGGAGTTGGTGTCTGCATCCATCAGGTGGATCTATTGTTTTTTTTTTTTTTGGATCATTAGAAATTTACTAATGCTTTTTAGATCCTTTCAGGGCAACATATAACTGTCTCTGCAGATCATGCAACGGAAAATACTTCAAGATATTTCTTATGTAACACATGACATAGAGGCATCAGCACGTCTACTAATCTTAAGACTTAACCGTCCTTCTCATTATTAGGTGCAGTAGTTACTGAACACAGGAAAAGTGCTTTCTGAACATTACTTTCTGTTTTATTCTCAGAAGTAATTTCAGCTTTAGCTTACAAACAATAGCAAAATATCTCAGCCTTTTCCAACTCTTACACTTTTGTGTTGCACACTCTCAGACTCAGAATGGTAACGGTCATACATCATGCATTTGCTGACTTACATTCACTCTGCTTCTCATGTATTTTTTTACTTTGATCAGTATTACATTTCTTGTTGAACTTGCTATTTTCTTGGCATTTTACTGCACAGTTAATTTGCCATATTCAAGCTAGCATATTGTTTCTTTACTACTTCAGCCTCTCTGACAATTGTATTGCTTTTTCTCAAATTATAACATCTGAGAAACTTCATCATCAGCCCGCCCAATTACAATTATGACTGATTTATCTTTCATGTCATTAAACCCACACTTTTTAGCCACTTTATGCATGCACTTTGCAACAGCTTCAATGCATTCAGCTTTAGCTTGAACGCACTTACAGAAATATAACCTTTCATGTATATTTCTTTTGGCTCAAAATGTTCATTAAGCTTCCTAATAACTGATTTATATGTAACACTCTGGCCCTCTGTGAATGAAAAGGAACTGTATATTACTCCACATCTTTGCACATGGAGTACATCAAAGTTTCACCTGAATTTCTTCTGTTTCTTCTGTTTCTTCTGTTTCTTTGTCTAACTTAGTTGCTACTCTAAAGCCTGTGAACCTGTGCTTCCATGCTTAAACAAGCAAATGGCTTTGGAAAGTCAAATGGCTCTGGTGGGTATTTGTCAGAAATTCAATTTTCTTGGACTAAACAGCTTAGATCTGGTAAAACAGCTACTTTGTGAGGTAAAACTACTTGTTTTTGGTGAAAAAAAACAGGATAATCTTAGCTTGATTCATATTAGTAAACTCATTGGCCCAGTTTTTTGACAAGAATAGTATTTTTGTTTTATTTCTTAAAGAAAATTTACAGTTCTTACAGTGTTATCAAAATGTGCACCTCTGGTTTCCCAGTCATGTGGAATACCAGTGTTAGTAATATCAGGATACACCAGCAGTTGCAATAACAATGGTAACATTTAATTTGTTCAAAATGGCAGCAGACCAAGAATGATATTAACAGTTCACTTATCACATATACACTGGCCACAGGCACTAGACTCCATTGTGTCTTTCGGCTTTTCCCGGTTAGGGGTCGCCACAGCAGAACTCCCGTCCGCTAATGATTGGCAGTAGATTTTTACGTGCTGGCTTGCCGGGCCTAACGCACAACCTTCAATGAAGGAACGCCCATTCACGCATGTCGCCATACAGAAGATGCTCTAACTGAGAATCAAATGGGCAACGTCTAACTGTGAGGCGACAACGCTACCGCAGCACCACCACCGCAGTAGGCACTAGACACCATGCATTGTGAGATACAGCACTTCCTCAAATGGCAATGCTAATGC
The DNA here is from genome assembly GCF_019279795.1 of Protopterus annectens. Taxonomy (NCBI): domain Eukaryota; kingdom Metazoa; phylum Chordata; order Ceratodontiformes; family Protopteridae; genus Protopterus; species Protopterus annectens. Next base: position 1,164,829,740 of record NC_056739.1, read on the forward strand.
ATTGTGAGATACAGCACTTCCTCAAATGGCAATGCTAAGCATTTGTATTATGCTTTAATTTATATTCACAATGTATATGCATACTCAATCGTATCTCTACACACTTAACATAACATGTGGTACTCCACTAGTCACTCTCCTTATTCTTGACATTAGCCCTCTCTGTCCAACACTTCAGCCATGCTATTTCACCTGATTTCTGAGCACCATAAGATGCAATGATTCTGGTCTTTGTTCCTTATCCTCCTTTTCGGCATCCACTTTCCCCTCTACTGCCTCCACTTCTACCCTGGCATACATCCACTGCACTTCCCATTTTGTTCTCCCTCCTTCCCTTTGACACATAAAGACAAGGCTGAAGTATTCATTTAATATCTCTGCATTTTCCCTGTCTTCTATAATCTTCATGCCATCTTTATTTAGCCTGAACAGGACTTTTTTCTCCTTTCATTTTTCTGCTACATATCTAAAAATAATTTGTTCCTTTTATGACCCCTTTGGCTAACTGCATCTTGATTTGCAACATTGCAGCTGTTACCCACTTTGTCATCCATCGTCTTGCCTCCTTGTTTATTGCTTATTCCTTCTCTTCCTCTTATCTCCCTCCATTCGATCATTTCATGTCCTATCTTTTGCCATAGCTGCTAGCCTCGCATTTCTCTCCAACAACACTGGCCCTCACCTCTTTTTCCACTTTTGCTTTTAATCCCACTTTTGTCCATTACTTTGACTATCCCATCACTGGCCAGTTCCTTTAGCTTGTTCAGCCCCTTGATTTGTCTCCAGAATTGTCTTCTTTTAGCCCTTCCATTGGGCAGCATAATCTACATTCCTGAAATCAAACATCATTGTGTTTGACTTTGGTTATTTACCATTCACCCTAGCTAAATCACACCTAATCTCTGTTGGTTAAGTGCACCTTTTGCTGAACATTCCTTACTTATGCCACCTTGGTTTGGACCATATCCACAATTCTCTTACTTCCTATTTATATAGTCCTGCTTCAGCTGGTCTCTCATGGTAAGCAACCCCTATTCTTTCTCTCTGTACCAGAAAGTTAGAGGTCCTTCCATTCCAGATATGCTTATTCAGATTTTCAATAAGTGAATAACCCTCTTCCTTCCATCTCAGTACTTTATTTTCTTCCACAAATCTTTCATCATACTCCCTTATCTAGGCTCTGACATGGACACTGTTCTAACACTCCTTTTAAGCAATGATGTTCATCTTCTTCTGCATAGCCTCATAGGTGTATACTAGGCTGACAGCCACGTGGGTCTTTTTAAGACTAGCCATGCATGTGAAATGTGTCTAACAAGTTTTGGTTTAAAAACTACATGTATACTTGGACATGGGTGGTAAAGCATATACAGCAGTCTCTGTTGATTACAGACATAGGTCTTAGATCAGGGTGAATTTCCAATTACCCATCCACTGGTCCAAGTTAAGCTTGAATTGGATTAGGGAAGAGTTCTGCTTCACAAGGATGGGACACTTCTCCAGAAAAGGGATAGTCTTTGTGCCACATACCTGTCCCTCCAATAGGTCCCATTCAAGTTAAAAGCAAGGTTTAAGTCTCTTGACTGGGTAATTCTGCTGCTATTTGTTTTTCAGATATGCAGAGGGTCCTTCATAGAAGGATCCAAGGATGCCTTGTCTGCCAGACATAGATCATCCCTCAATAATCTGTTTGAGGTAGAGTACAGAGATAGGGCTTTGTGGAAATCTATGTAGGACTTTTTTATGTCCTGTATTCCTTTTGTGATGTACCTCTGGGCACATTCCATATGTTTCATGCCTGGTCAGATACATACCAAAGGGGGCATTGTACTTATTGATTGGTTTGATGAGACCAAACTGCAGTGAAATGATGACATCATTGGCCCTAGATGCCATACTCATGCTTATAAGTTGTACAACTGATGACATCATTGGCCCTAGATGCCATACTCATGCTTATAAGTTGTACAACACAGATTGATGTTCTTATTATCATAGATATGTGATGGTTGAAGGCCAGGTTACTGTCTACATTTGTCCCCAAATCACTACTGGGTGTACTGTCAGGGGTGTGTTATCAATGAGGTAGTTTCCAGGGGTAGTCAACTTCCCAAAGTATACTGTTATGCATTTCTCAGTGTTGAGTTTTAGACTGTGGCTCTGGCAACAGTTATTTGTCTGCGTCAGCTCTTCTTAGGAGATATTAATGTCTTGTCTGCAAACTTGGTCAGCCAGTACCCCTTGACATTGGTTTTGACTTTAGAAAAGTAGATGCCAAAAAAGGAGTGGACTTAGGGACTCTACTAGTAACTGGCCTCTTTGCTGAGGAGGACTTCCCTATCATAACTTTGTGGGTCCTATTTCAGAGCCAGCTGGCTATCCCATGGATGGTGTAGGGGTTTATATCTAATTCTATGAATTTGTTTACAATGCCCTCATTAGGCATTATATCAAATACCTTGGCCAGGTCAAGGTAGGCAGTGTGCTCTATTTAACCTTCATCCATGCTCTATTTAGCTTTCATCCATTGCTTTGGTGACCTTCTCAAAAAAGTGCATCAGGGTGAATAAGCATGACCTGCCCTTGACAAAATTAAACAGGGTAGGATGCAGTGTATGAAGGTTTCCTGTGTCATCATAAATCATTTCCATGATAATGCTTTCATGACTTTGCATAGGAGACTAGTCAGACATATGGGTCTGTAGTTGCCAGAGTCTATAGATTGCCTTTCCTTATCCAGAGGGATAACCATTGCAATGTTCCATTCATGTTGCACTAAGCCTAGTTAGAGGCTATAGGTATATAGTGACTCTAGTGGTCCTGATAGGTTTCATGTTATTTAGAAGGCATCCTGGAATAGTACTGGGGATGTGTTCTTGGCCTTGCAAAGTGCATTGACAACTTGCCCTATAGTGGTATTTGGGGGGGGGGGTGTTCAATTGTATTTCCTCATGGGTGATGATTGGGGGAAAGACAGGGATAAAATTGTAGATGAATGTGTCGGACAGTAGATTTGCTATATCTCCCACCTCAGTGTAGGTGGCTTCATTTACAGTTCTGCACATTGTTGTTGTCTACTGCCAGGCTTGCTGTTCTTGAACTGTTTGTAAGTTTCTGTGAGGCCATTTTTTGCTTGGGCTAAAGGAAAGTCTCTGTTGATCAGTGGGCAGGAAAAACATGAGCAGCCTGTGCCTGCCCGTGGGGAGGGTTACTGACTTGAAACTGTAGTTTTATTGGCTATTTCTGGGTCAATTCCAAAACTCCTTCATCTTCCTCTCTTAAAAAACCCTTATTTTGGTTTTGTTTGCGTTTTTTGAGCATAGCGCAACAACGGGCAGCTTAAACTATAAACTATTCCTATTCCTGGCTCCACAAAGTCTTCTCTTCTCTTTTTTCCTTAGAACTGCTCTCTACTCTACCATTCAAATCTTCCCCCTTCATCCTTCCAATTCCCAAACCCACGTTAATACTATTAACCACAAAACTTACACTACTTAATCTCTTATTAATCTATCTCTCCTCCCTCTTCCATCTTCTCTTCAGTTCCCCTAAATTCAGTTTCATTACTCTAGCATGTCCAAAGGTCAGCTCCAGTCCAGTCCAGTCATCTCATCTGGGGCTTCTCTTAAAAGGCAATCACACATTATGTTATTCTCTCCTCCAAAACAAACCCCCCTCTTGACAGATGCAAAACTATTTACTAAACCAACATGACACTTCTCACTGGAAAAGAGGCTGAACCATCTCACCTCTCAGTGAGGCCAAAGTCAACATAATAACCTCACACAAACAACCACACAGTACAGCCATCCAGTATCACACACCCCAAATAAACAAACAACAAATAAATAAAAAATAAAAAATCTACTCTCAACTCCTAAATAAAATCAGACAGCAAAAGAGACCTCCAAAGCTCAAAACAAAACACACACAACACCAAACCAACACACACAAAACAATAAAAAAAACAGTCAGTACAGCCCAATAAACACCACCTACTTTGTTAGTTAAGACACCACTTCTTGTATTGTGATCTCCACACACCAGGCACCACCGCCTGAAAATTGTCACCAGGCTGAATAAAGAGAAACGCCCCGCGCTGCTGAACGCTAGCACTAGGAGCACTCAGGTCAGCACTCAGGTCACTCCAAAGCAAATACAAATATGACTCCAGTCATTGTACACCTGAGTGTGAATGACTGATGATATACCTCCCCTGGACACCATGAAAAGGGACATAGAGGAGCTCCTCTTGGCCTGTATGAGAATGATGCCACAGCCCTCTTCACAAATGCATCCCTTTAACAATTACAAAGCCACATGAACAGCATCAAATCAAAAATTTTATGATTTAACATTATGCTTGGTGTCTCAATCAATTTTCGCTAGGGACTGCTCAGCCCTGTCATTCATGGGGTTTCGTTCTTGCTGTTTCGCTTAGGACACCTTTCACCCCTCACCCTTCAGCTTTGGGCTGTTGGCTTATGCCTTCCATAGTGCCTTTTTGATAGTGGCAAAGTACCCAAGCTAAACCCCCATAGAGAAGGAAAAAGAAGCACAGGTAACAGGCAACTAGCATGGGAGAACATCTAGATCAAACCAGACGAAACACTCTCTCAGTATGGAGAACAGCCGATGTCTGTTCCAGTGTATGTGTCATATCATGCTGCCCCAGAGAGAGCCCCGAACCACCACAGCTATACCACCCCATATCACCGCTTCATAAAACCCAGGCCGAACCACAGCAAGGAGGGGGTATCGGAGACCATTCCATCCAAACCACACCTCCATCCACATGGCATTGCATGAAGTATCAGACATGTCCAATGAAAGACGTGCAAGAGACAACTTACAGTTCAGTTTATATTATCCTACAGATCACATCTTCAAAGTCCACCAAGCTGGAAAAGTCATTTCACCCACATGAAGACATGAAGTCTCACCAAAGCCTTCCTATACCCAGCCTCTACTCCATTGGACATTTCAAAAGCACTACTCAAGCCTGGAAGCACTCACCACTCCCCATTAGGACTAACCAAACATTAGATGAAGGAAACAACTCAAATGCACTCCCACAACAAGACACAACATATAGACCCCTCAGACCAACACATAGACCATATGCCCACACCACACCACAGACCATAAGCCTACCCCATAATTAGTGACCAGAAATTAAACTCACAGGATGCCCATCCACATCACCCACCCCAGCCCAGAAACCACAGTGAAAAAAAAAAAAAAGGAAACTAAACCAAAACTCAAAGAACTTCTAAACTAATGTGAAACTACAGGGCCAGTGGAAACTACAGCCCCTACTGCCTCAATGACTAAATGACCCATGCTTCATATAACAGGGCCAAAACATGGGATCACCCATGCCATAAATAAACATGGACCCAGAATCAAAAGGCTAGGCGTCCAGTCTGGTGGACATCCCCATAAATAAACTGTACAATAGAGGAGGAAGCTACTACATGATAGAGCAAAATCTCATTAGGGAACTAGATCTATAAAAGTTAACAGGAAAGCAAAACATCCAATAAGGCTTTTTCAGGAAAAGAAGCAGAGACAAAGCAACTCCCAGACCAAGGACAAGTTGATTCTAAATTTCAAGTTTATGTTAGAAACTTGGGATGCAAAACCCTTACAGACAGGAAGTCCAGATTCTAAATGTGTTAATACACTGAACCCACAGACAGACCAAGTCTGTGGCAGACAGGTTCAGTCCAAACAAAATATCCACTCCCCAAAACAGAGGGTAAAGCACCCGGCAACATGCCCTCCCAAACCATCCCAGAATATCCAGGTTAAGGGCCCCCTCCCCACTACAAGCAAACTATCCCAGGTTAAAACAAGAGGACCACAGGTTCAAAACAACGCCCCGATAAGTGACTAATCTCCTACGGTGAACCCAAAACACTACCCCACTCTCACTAAACAGACAGACATGCCAGCAGCCCCATCTGAGCCGCTGGTCCCACATGGCAAAAGGGAGCAGCAAGGCTATGGAGAGGGATCATACCCCCATGGAGCTGACTATCTTAGACAGCGCTAAGTGGAGAGGATCATCATGGAGCTTTAAAACAAAGAGATCCAAGAGGGACCCACAGACACTGATCCTACCAAAGTTCGCTCTGTTGAGGGACAGAGACCCTGCCTTTTGAACCTGGTTGACTTCTTTAAAGGCATCACCTTTGATACCCCACTCAACAAAAGGTGGTCCACACAGCCTTAAATATAAATAGGACTACACCACCACACTCGAACTGGCTAGATGCAAGAACCAGCTAGAACATAAACCCAAACGCACATGTCAGACTCAAAGCTGGTAAAAGACAGAACCCCAGAGGAGAGGACCTGGTCAGCTGTCAGACTCTATATAAGTTTCCACAAGGTTTCCAACTGCCAGGCCCCTGTCACTCACTTTTGGCTAATTACTTGTTCGGGTGCCACTATCAACTGGGCAGCTGGCACAAACATCCTTCAAAAAACCCTCAAACTGGGATAACATCCTTCAAACTATGGCTAAAAGCTAAATGCCAAAAAAACTAAACATACCCCCATGACAAAAACAACAGTCATTAAAACATAAAAAGCCAAGCCCAAAAAATTACAGAGAATAGTATTTGGCAAAATTAGAGAAAGCACAAATTAATTCATAGGACCACATTGCCAAGTACAGACAAAGTTAAAGAGTCATAGCCAACTCCAAGTAGAAAACCACATATTCCCTTTCAAAAGAATTAATCGAGTTAGCCTTTATCTTTCCTCATCAGGCCCATGGCTCAATCACATATGGGTTTTGGGATCAGGATTCATCCGACACCCCCCCCCAATTAGAAAGACCCCCAATCCCAGATCAAGAGAGGTAGGATCAACCTCAACAAACACCTGCACTATACTGCTTAGTTAAGAACCCATCTCTCTCTCAGTTGGCATACCCCGCCACCTGCAGCCATTTATAATGCCTGACAAAAAAAATCCAGCTCTATCCAGGAATTAATGCCTTCATTGAATATGTATCTATGCCTGACATACAAAGTTAAGGGACGAGGGACTCCTGACTAATCAGCACAACTTGCTAAATCTCCAGGGGAGGGAGGGTTCGAGGGACTTGAACCTCAGCACAGAAATAAAAAGAACTTGTTGTGAGACAGTGAACACAACCTTGAGGTTCCTTCAGCTCTGAAAATAAATCCCAGTTCATGTGAGGAGGGTCCACTTCATATCTCTGTGTCACTATTCGGGAATAGTGGTAGGGGATGGGGATTAGGTAGGTGTCATATACTCAACTCAAGGCATGAAGCAGAGTTCGAATCGGGCTAGGCTTATAATTGCCCCAGGGCAGATAGCCTAGTATGAACCTATGAACCTATGAACCTATGAGGTTGTGGAAATAGCAAAAGAAGGCATTATTGTTGTCCTTGGCCTGGGATGATATGTTTACCTCAAAGTTGAATTTTGTAGACTCGATTTGCCCATTGAGTTGCTTGTTTAGACTGATGAGAGTTTTTATCTTGCTGGCCATTACACTTTCTAATTTTTGCCATGACTTTCTTCATTTTGTTATTCAACTATAGATACTTGGATTCCACCAGGGTGGCATGTTTTTTGAGTTTGTGCTGGGCTAATTCCTGGCAGGCACAGTTATCTCTGTGCACCTTTTAACATGATTGCACAGGGTTCCTTTGAACAATGCTGAATAGGCAGCAGTATTCTCAGGGGTTAAGGAGGGGGGGGCTTGACATTTTACCAGGTTATCACTTAATAGTAGGAAGTTTGCTTTAGAATACTTTCTAAATGATCCATTGCTAGCTGGAGTCCTGGGTTTTATGGTCTGACCTACCAAGAGAGGAAATTACACTGGGGAAGAGTGGCGAAACCTTTACCAATGTTAGTGAGAAACACATCCAGTATATTTGCAGCGGACATATGGACTATCTGGTTCAGGGTGTTTGTGTTTACAAAGTTCAAGGATCTCTGTCCCTACAAGTTAGGGGCCATATATGATTCCCAGTTTATAGTGGGGCTAGATGAAGTTGCCCATTAATATAGTATTGGGTTGAATGGTGAGTGTTTCCACTAAGTTTAAACATGTGTTATGGATTTCCTGGGTCATAGAAGGGTGACCTATTGCATTGCATACAAGGATAGGGAATGTGGCTATGGTAATTTGAACATTGAAAAACTTAAGTACATCATCCTGTTTGACCAGCCTTGAGGTACATTTCTTTCTTTTTTTATGAAATTTTAGTCAGATCCACCTTTAGTCCCTGCCTGTTCACAAAATGGTCTAAATGTGTGGAAGCCATTGTAGTCCTGCACTGTTGAGCACTCTCGGCAGCTTTAAACCATGTCTCAGTAACAGCATAAATGCCTGTATTCTCCAGGGTGAGGAACTTGTTTAGAATCCTGGCATTGAGCAGTAACACCATTAGATTTTCTTGGGTTGGTTTTGTTCTGTTGGAAGATTTGTCAGTTTGGCGTTGTCTAAAAAAAGTCCTGAGCAGGAGAACAATATTTTAGCACATATTTGGAAGTCTAGAGAAGACAAGTACAAACCATCACTAGCAAAGTAGCCTGGTCAGTTGACCATATGCTGCCATGCTGACAAATATTGTACTTCCTTGGAGTGATGCTATAAACTAAGCCAATTATTAAAGTCAAGCATCTTCTGTTCAGATTGTGGCATCATCCTTGGAGAAGGTCGAATGCTGCTCAATGCTAGGCTCATACTGGCCTAGAATACACAGTCTGAGGGCTCTATCACATCTCTCTTCATGTAGTCCATGAAGGTATGTCTCAGGTAATTTACACCCACATGGACTATGACTGACTCGTACTGGTACTTGTGGTCAAACAACCTGAGTGTGTGCATGATCTGGTGTTTCCTGGACCCTGATAGGCAACTGCTAGTGACTTTCTTCTTATTCAGCTTGTTGAGTGGGACATCTGTGTGTCACACAATAGAGTATTCTATGACCAAAATTTTGGGTCCTGTGGTGGTTTGCCTTGTGAGCTTAAAATTTGAGATGACATGAGACATGGCTGTATGTGTCATGATGGGTATTAATCTGATAGAGTGCTTTTGAGGTTGCTGATGACACTGTAAGTACAACTTCTGGAAAGTTTTTGGGGTTTAGGACGATTACATTTACGAGCCTCAGCATATGTGGTTCTGTGTGCCTGATCCATACTGTGTGTGGCAGGTGTAGTGTGCAAATAACTGACAACCTGATTCATTTTGTGAGTACGTATATGTAAGAGTTTTGCCTCCAGTGACATTTTGTAAACACATCTCTTGCATGCCTTATCAGTTTTTTTTAAGAATTAGTTGGCTGTCAGTAAACATGAGGCAGTTGCTACACTGGACACCCATATCTGCCAAGTTGGCTGCAGAGATAGTAGGAAAGTTCATATGCATGATTATAAGCCCTTTTTGCATGATCAGAAGGTTGCTGTAGGAGTACAGAGCAACAACAGGAGTATCTAATAGAAAACTTATAGGTAAGTACTTCTCCGTGCACAGACTAGTTGCTCTTTGAATACTGGGGAAGTTTCAAGATTAATTTTATATGGACAATGTCAATTCTAGGTGACTGTGTCCATACATGGCACTGCCAAAAATGACTAAACAGAATCCTTAGCCCCCCTGACCAATGAAACCTTCACACTTAAGACCTTTCTGTGCTGATTCCCAGCTCAAGCAGACCAGGCTACCTTCTACTGCCACTAGAAAGCATTCCCAAGTCTTGTTACTGCAATTATCTCAAAGGAATACTAACACAACAATTCAGATACATACTTTTAATGAAGCCTTCTGGCCAATGAAACAATCTCACTTAACATCTTCTTGTGTAATTCCCAGCTCAGGCAGACCAGACTACCTTCTACTGCTATTAAAAAAGCATTCCCAAATCTTCTTAATGTAAAACCATAATACAGTTGGCTCAAAGTGAATATTAGCACAACATTCAGAGAACTAGCTAGAAATACATACATTTAAAATGACTATAATGCAGAGAACAATGGCAAGGACAATGACAATCTGTGGCACTTTGCAATGTTAAAGTACAGAAAAATACAATAAATAATTCAAAAATATGGCATCAGTACTTTTGAATAATTTGTAAAAGTACCAAATTTCAATTAAAGTACTTAGCTTTATTAGGATAGCATTACATATAAACCAACACTTTGTAAAACAGTGGTGCAGATGCCAAGCATGTGTGAGCTCTGCGTAAACTCTGCCATCCCTTACAAAAGTAATGCTATCCATCTATGTTATTAATAAATTATTTATACATATTTATACCACCACTAACTTCCTTCCTTCCTTCCTTTCGTGTTTCTCTGCTTGCAGCTCCCATCTATCTATCCAGAGTCTTTGCACTGCAATGCTTGTTGGTTTGTCTGCCATGCTCTGGTTTGTTTACTCCCTCTTCCTGTTGCCTGAGTATCTATTAATAATCTTTCCCACTTTTCTGCTTTTGTGACACCCCTTCTCTCCTTCTGTCTCATTTCAGAGGAACCACCATGCAGTGTTACCTTTCCAACCAAACTATGAGCACAGCTATTTCTGCTGGGCTAGGCTAAAGCTTGCCTTGAAACTGAGTTGGTACGTCTACCATGCCTTTCCCATTGTCCTACTACTCCCAAACCATTCTTTTTTTCTTCCATGACACATTCAGTCCTTATACTACTTAGAACTCTCCTTCTGTCTGCTGGCATAGTTAGTACACCTTAAAATGCTACCTCCGACTGTCTAGCCTGGCATCAATCTGTCACTTCCTGGCCCTCAATGCCAGCACTTCAACTGCATGTTGTAACACGAGATTAGAGCCTGTGTTCACCAACCTGTCTCCACCCTTCCTGGTTAGTGTCTATTTTAGTCCTCTACTTGGATATCTTAGTCTTATTGCTGAGACTAGTTTTACTGTAAACTGGTCTCTCCTGCCTCCCTTTCAAAGTTCTTGGTCTCCTTGATGATTGACTCTGTGGTCTTCACACACACTAGCTGAGAAGTTTTGTTTTACTTTTTGCTCACTGCTCCTGTTTATAGCCTTTTCCCTCCAGCTACATGACCTCATCCTTCCTCATTACCACTGCAGTTGCTTTCCTCTCTGTGCTCCTGTAACCTACCCATGAGCTCTACTTACTCTTGACCAACACTGGTGCCCAACCTTGATATTCTTCTCTGCCCTCTCAAGCTTTCCCTGCTACCTAGCCCTCTTCTCCTTCCTCTTCACCTCCTCCTCCTTCCTCTGCTGATCACTCCTCTGTTCTGTCTCCATAGAGGGTACCGATTTGCTGTTTCCTTCTCCTTCTGCTGTTCCCCTCTGGCTGACCACCACTCCTTGTCTTCTTTCAGTCTGTTCTCCCTTCAGTGTCACCTGCTGCGTGAATACATCTAATTATGTCCTGTCTATATCCCGTATAGCTACTTGCTGTCTCCATCTATTTTTTTCTCTGTTTTTCTTACAAAGTTTTTCCTTGCTGCTTCTTCCGTGTTCTTTCTCCTTTCTGTCTGCATCTCCATGTGCCTTTATGTCTCTGTCTGCCTGTGTGCACATCTTCCCATGTGCTTCTTGGATCATTCCAATCTTTTCACATATGTTCCTCTTTCGTGGCCTTTGTTACCCTTTTGATTTTAATACTCCCACTGCCTTTTCTCAGTTATCTGACCAAGAAACTATATCACTAGGTTCCCTATTTTCCTCAGGCTGTTCTTGATTCTCCCCGATGTCCCACAATCCCCTTCTCCTCCATGCCCTCCATGCCCTCCATCCTTTTCTGTGGCATAGTTTCTAAGCCAAACTGCAGCATATAATTTGTACCTTCTCCACCTCTCATCCTTCCCTCCGTACCACCAGCAGTACCTGCTTCACCTTTCCTATGCTTATACCTTCTTTCATTGCTAAGCTAAGCCTTTTTCTCTCCTAAAATACTTAATATGAATGCAGTACCAGATCATGCATTAGTGATGTACAAGCTACAGGAAAATGAAAGGTATTCTAAGAAAAAATATATACATTAGTAAAAGAGAATATGAACTGAATTTATTTCAGTACAATAATTTGACCAGTTTAACAGATCATAATTCTAGTACTTAATAACTGTCACTGACTGATGCTTTCCTGTTTTCCTGCATAGTTGAAAATAGCTGTAAATGCTAATGTTATTAAGCCATTGCCATATGTTGTTGCCCTTTGTTGTAATTCTGAATATAATGACTATACTTCTAATTTCTTATCTAGCGATTGCATCAGCAAGTTATTCAGGTCAGCACAGTGCATTTTCCTAATGGAATACAAACTCCTTCCATTTAAAATTATAATGAAAACATTCACCACACAATGCTTTATTTCAGGCAGGAAGCACCTGCTTAGCTTATTAAAAAATAATGTGTACATGGAAAAAGTTGTAACAACTTAATACAAAATTCATAGGTGGTTGACAACAACAAAAGGACTGCTGAAAAACGTATTGCTGAGCGGTTATCGAAGGGATACTTGTTGCAGAAAACAAGAAACATTCTGAAATCTGCATAATGTTGTTGTAGAGAGATTTGATATTACAAACATGTTTGTTATGGAAATAAGATTTTGTGTGCTTATTTGTACTGCATGTTTTCTACCTATCACTTAGTCAGGTAAATTCATACTACACACAGCACACCATATGGAAAATATACTATTCCAGATGCACAAAAATGAAAACACTTCAATATTTAATGGCAGATGTGCTCTATCAGCTGTAAAATATTCATAATTACATTTATTTTGAAATACACAATAAGCTGGTTTAGGTCAAACTCCTCTTACACGAGCAGAATAAAGTATGTATTGGAGGTTTCATATTTTTTGGAGGGTTACTGATTTTTTTGCCTTCAAGCTTAGGTGGTAGGTGAAACAGGTCTCAGGTACAGCCTATTTATCAAGTTAACAAAAAAATGAATAAATGTTAAAATGTGATAGCTCAGAAGTTAGCACCATGGTGTGTATGGATAAAGCACTAAATTATTACCAGGCATCTCTAGTTTGATTAGTGACGCTGATATCAGAGGTACTGGCAGGGACGGATGGGTGTGCCTATCCAAGGGTGGAGGGTGTTCATCAAAAATGCTCCCTGAGAGAAGCTGTGGTCCACAGAGGGAAACAACCTTCAGACATATGTTGATGAATGTACGTGACTAGCAGGGTAAACACTGGTGAGTCAAAACACCCCTCCCCCAGCAGCAGAAGCAATTATTGGCACAACCCCACAGTACAGCCTTAAGACCTACTCTAGTCCAAAGTAAATGGAATTTATGTGAACAATGCACTCAGAAGAGTAGTTAGGCGGTGGAGCACTGAAATCCAAGGGAAGCCAGGAAGTGAGCAAATTAAGTAATGCTGGAGTGTATAAAAACTGTTAAAATGTACACTGCATACAAATAGCAAAAGAAATGTCAGTATAGTTTGTTTTCTTGTCTTTTATTGTATTAGTACCCATGTCAGTTTTTAAATGTCAAGTTTCATAAAGATATCCATCCAACCACAGCTCTCTTGGAGAAAATTTTGGGTGGGGGGGGTGAGTAGGAGTAGGTAGACCCACTGACGTACGATGGCACTAGGATGGGCAGAATGGATGAAGCATCAAGAGAAGGGGTACTTGTAATACTTAAGGAACTTCTGAAGATCCGGAACATTAAGAATAGGCAGTTAGAATGAATTCATATCTGCATCAGGATTTTATGTAAACATGCATCCTTGTTAAATATTAACCCTGCTGCAATTCCATATTGGCAGCCCAGTTCACTGCAAGGCAATTAAATGACTGCAATGATCTTGGCAACATTTTTTGTCACTTATGGGTGTACTACATGAGTTTAAACTACTGACTTCAGTATGTCAGAATCCAGGTATACTGCTTTATAATGTTCTTCTTTCGGCTTTTCCCAGTTAGGGGTTGCCACAGTGGAACTGCGGTCTGCTAATGATTGGCAGTAGATTTTTACGGTGCCAAGGTGCCAGCCCGATGCCCAACCTTCAATGAAGGCACGCCCATTCACGCATGTCTTTCGAATGCCACTCAACCGCGGGGTGGACATGCAGACTCCACACAGGAGGCACTCCAGCTGAGAATTGAACGGGAGAACCTCTTGCTGTGAGGCGACAACGCTACCGCTGCACCACCGCATATACTGCTTTATAATATTATACTTTATTCTACAGTCCTTTCTTTATTAACAGGATTTAAGATAAATGACTTTATAATGGGCAATACTTTCTACACAACAAAGTTATACAACCACTAGACTACAAAGAAAATAGGGTACTTACGTATTATCGCAACCAGATTTTCGCGGTTGCGAAATTTGCATGCTGGAGTGAAACTGAGTGCAGGAAACACAGTGAAATGTTATTTGACAGCCTTACTAAAGAAATGTAATTTTGGATTACATTCTGGAAGACAAACAAATGTGCAGTTCTTCTTCCTGTTTTGTGTGCATTACACACGCACGCTTCAAACTGTCAGGGGTGCTGTGTTACTGACAAAAGGTATACTTTCACTGTAAGGAAGGAATGCAGAGAAGAAAAACACAGACACTCATGGAAATGCTTTCGGTAAACTACCTTTCTTTGTAAAACTTTGTAAACACAGTTGAAAGCTTTACAAAGAAAGAGTTTACCGAAAGCATTTCCATGACCATGAGTGTCTGTGTTTTTCATCTCAGCATTCCTTCCTTTTACACAAAGCCAGCAGCGAGTTGGTTTTGTGTTATTGGTGGCATCCTATAGTTTAGGGATGAAAACACTTACTTACAGCGAAATGCAAGCAGCTTGCCTGCAAGTCTGTTGACATTTTCCATCACTTTTACAGTCATTTTTTTCTGTTTCTTCGAAATCCTGTGAACGATGGTCGACGTAGAAATATGAATTAAAAAGTACAAGAAAGAAGTAAAACACATAAATTTGCTTTTACACTGGTTAGGTTATCTGGCTAATTTTAGGACACACCACGGTTCAATGGTGTCTGTTGTACAACAAGCAATTGATGTCAAATGTCTGTTTTCAGTTGGTGGACAACCTCCTGCTTGCCTTGCTTATTCCTGTATGTCTTTCACAAACTATTGAGGAAAAAAAAACAGTAATTGGGAGTTTGCACACCCCCATTTTACTTACACATAAACTGTTTTCTCGGAAACTATATGATTTACAGAAGGTTAAAAATCTGGTTGCGATAATACGTAAGTACCGAAAATAGAATAGCAATAATCAGGGAAAGTCTTTTGCTTGTATATTCCTGAGAAAGAATTTAGTTATGTGAAGAACTGGATAAAGCAACTTCACAGCCATGTTTCAGATCTAACTATTTTATTTTTCTTTGGGTAACATATGCCTCATCTTACTTTTATTTTATTTTATTTTTTTTGTGTGTTATAATCATTTAGGTATATATGCGATATCACTTAAATGATCTGTTGTCTAGAAAATGCATCATAACATGTTGATAAACATAGAACTTCTAGTAACAGTGTCAAGTATATTTACAACTTATGGAGACATGCTCCACATTCACAAAAACTTGCAATCAAAATGTCTCTGGGAGATACATCATAGGTAGCATGTCTGTAACAAAAATGTCAACGTGCAATATCTGGCAGAGTTACAACTTAGTAAGCATAGTTAGAATTTTGATGAGTAGGTAAAAAGGTTCACCTAGACAGGGAATTAACCATTTTACATCCATTTGGGTCTAGCAAGTAGGTAGCCAGGTATTTGTTAGTAAACAGTAGTAGTAGTACAGAGTAGAGGAGACATGCTATATGAAATGACAGGGGAGGGAAAAATTAGCAGTGTGAGTCTAAGTGGATATGATATGAGCTTTAGAGTCATACTGCAGTGGAGTCTAGTAATACTAGAAATAATACTACAGAGCAGGTGTACTAAATTGTGGAAGCTTGTTGGTAATAGAGAGGGAAAGAAGGGAGGGGGTCCAGGAAGGTATAGTGGGTGACACAGTCACCAAATCTACGGACAAGGGGAAGATGGTGCACACCACCTACCTTGACCTGGCCAAAGCGTTTGACACTATTCCCCACTCGGGCATAACAGATAAACTCTTTCAACTAGGCATCAATCCATATGATACCAGATGGGTAGCAAACTGTCTCACTGATAAAACCCACCTAGCCAAAATAGGGGAAGCCACCTCAAGCAGTAGACCTGTAATGAGCAATGTACCCCAGGGATTGGTCTTTGGGCTTTTGTTGTTTGGCATATACTTTTCTGAGGTGCAGGCCAAAACCTGTGGGCTATGGCTGACAAAGTTTGCAGATGACTGCAAGCCAGGCGCTGTCATCAATTTTAGTAATGTGGACATCCTCCAAGAGGGCTTCACCCAGACAAATGACTGGTGCCAGAAACATGGCCTCAAACTGAATACCAAAAAAATCCATCATTATCCCCTTTGTGGAGAGTGACATCCCCACAAATTATCACTTTAATAACAAAATCAGTTGTGAGGGATTTGGGCACATAGGTTGATAGCAACCTGACATTTGACCACCATATTGCTTCCATTGTATGGAAAGCTTTCTACATGGCCCACCTCATAAGTAAGGGTATCTCATCCAGGGACAAGGAGGTCATAACTTCTTTGTATTCTTCCCTTATACGGCCCATTACTGAGTACAGCTCCCAGTTCAGCATGTACCTTGCAAAGCAAATGCAGCAGCTGGAGAGACCACAGAGGTTCCTCACCAGGAGAATCCAGGGCCTCAAAAATCTACCATACACAGATAGGTTAAAAGCCCAATCCCTCTACTCGGTTTCATATAGACTCCTCAGAGATGACCTCTGTCTGGCATACAAGACAATGTTGGACCCCACCTTAATGGGACTGCTGCATATCCGCAAATCAATCGCCACTCAAGTAACCCACACACATGGCTCAACCTGGTCTGTGACATCAATAGGACTTGTTGGCAGGACAGATTTGTGTCCCAGATACTCCCTCATCTGTGGAATAGACTCCCTCTCCAAGTCAAGCAGAATACCTTTTTACCCCTTTTTAAGCACAACCTAGATAACTGAATGGGAAACAGAAAATACATCCCTGGGATTTCACCCATGTCCCTGCTGGGCATCGGGTGCTGACTAGTCTAAACATGGGCTAAACTCTTGGCTAGGCAAATAAGGGCCTCAGGGCCAATAGCCTAGCAGCTTCCTATGAGCCTATCATCCTACGATAATAATTCTTTCCATACTGTTTGCACATGCAGTTCAAATAATGAGTAGTCTGCACCTCCTAAACTGATTTCAGTATGATTACACAAATGAATGATGTGATTCTTGGATGACTATAGCTAACTTTAAACATACACTTTAAGATTACAAATATGTGATGGGGATGGGGGAATACATTAACAGAGAACTAATAACTAAAATGAATATCATTGCTAAACTTGACAGAATTCATTCACTGTTCATTATGTGAGACCAGAAAGGATGCAGATGACAATAATACTGCTATTATTTTTCATATGTGTGTAAGTAATGTATTACTAAGTCCATACCGTAGAAAAACCTGGCAAATTAAGCCATTGTAATTACTCTTTGGAAAAGATGCAATTTTATGTTGTTGACATTTCCCTTAATTGTTCTTTTTCAAGCAATGCAACTGTTAACAGAAAGCATAGGGTAACATACTTACCAGCTATCCAGATATTCTCTGTTTTTTGTGAGATTAGCTAGTGCAATTCAGCTTTCAGAAATGCAGTGATTCAAAGTAATGTTTGTATGTCACAGTAATTTGTCAACATTGTCTAGCTTAAATTATAGATGCACAAGTGATGTAGTAGCATGATTTTCATGTTGGCCTCACTGTTGCAAAAGTGATAATAAAATCTCCATACGTAGATTACTGATCAAATATGTAAATAACATATAAAAGGCAGTTGCTACTATACCCAGCCATGCAGACATAACTGTAGCGCTGAATGGTGACGACTCAATAACTTTAGTAGAAGAAAAGTCCAGAGATAGTTATTCCTCCCCAAAAATGAAAAAGCAGGTGTAGCCCTAAAGAGACCCACCTCCTATCCTGCTTTCCTAAAAATCAATTACTTCTCTGTTTCATTTCTAGTCCCATGTCCTCCTTCAACTGACTTATTTCCAGCTAATGATAAACTTGTTAAAACTGAATGCTTGTTTACCCTTGCTGCTTGCTGATCATCAGTGTCCTCTCAACCTAGCAACCCATTTGTTTCCACTTACCAAGAGTAAGAGTTAGCAGAAAGGGGCCATTATTTAGGTTCATAAGTGTATATGTAGTTACTATGCATGGAGACTTAGGAAACCATTCATAACCCTGTTTCTGTCTGGTTCAGGGATTTGCTCAGAGTCACACAGTAGACAAATGAAGGATTAGGAAAACAAACCCTGAAACAGTGGAAGCATCACATTAACAGCTTACAGCTGTACCCCTCTGTGCTAACTGTCAGATCAAAATGTATCAACTGAGCCACAGGAGTCAAGCATCATCTTCTGAGCCATAGGACAAATTATACACCTAAGCTATAGGACACATTATCTGTGTGCCACTGGCCTTGGTGCTATCAGAAGTCATACAATGTTTTTTTTCTTATTTTGCAGCCTTATATCCCCATTCACACTTGCTGTGCAGGGAAGGGCGTGTGTATGAGGGACTGCCTATGATGGATGTTTCCTCACTTCTGCAAAGGATACTGCCATCAAGCAGACTTACCAACCAACCAACCAAATCCAATGCACAGGTGGTAGTTTAACTTGTCTCCTCCAGGAAAATCACACCTATCCAGAATTAGCTTCTAAGTGTGCATAGCCCTCCACACCTCCAGAAAAGATGAATGGGCCAAATTCCCTTCTGTCAGCGATCCAGACCTCTGTGCCATTGAGCCAGATATCAGGTGAAGGAATTACCTGAGAAACTTGATGTGTGTAGAATAAATTATGGGTCAAATAAAAGGCAAAAATGAGGAATAAACTAAGATTGTATTATAAAAGTAATTATGATGAGGGAGCCATTGGGGTAAATGGCATAATTGAAATTCTCTCCTCATGTTCTAAGTGTGGGTATAATAAGAAGAGTATTGCATTTAATTAAGAAACTGTGATACAAAAATCATTTTATAAAGATGTATAAAAGGTAATTCAAGACAAGTTCAAAGCAATTTCCATATTGCCAAACAAAACCAAGAAAACATCTGAAAATGCATCAGAAAGATGGAAACAAGAGTACAATTTAGACTGTTGCCAAGAATAAATAAAAAAGCATTTCATTTATATTTTATTTATAAAAAAAAAAAAATAATAAAATGCAACATTTAAAATTAGATGCAGGTGTAGAGTATGATTTATATCTGAAAATATTGTGAAAACACTTGGTGTAAAAGACACATAACCGTTACTACCTCATTTAATATAGTCCAGCACCATGCAAAAAAGTGGGCCAAGAGATGCCTGACTATAAGAAATGCAAGATCACAATTCAAATCATAATAGTTAAATACGCAAAGTCATCTAATATTCAGAGTCATCTGTTTTGTGAAAAAGTTAGAAATGATAACAGCAACAGCAGATAGAGAATGTGTTCTTTTACAAATTCAGGAGTGGTTGTACGGTTACAGAGACATATTGAATACTGCACAAAGCCATAACAATGATACTATTCAAAAATATTCTGATTTATTTACAGGCTTGAGAAGTTTGTCAGGGGAATAACAAATGCAAATATATTTTGATTCTGGTGCTGTAAAATATTTTCCAAGGAAAGTATCATTATCATTTAGGAGAAGAAGTGAGCATGAACTGAAGCAAATGGAAACCTTAGGTGACATTAACAATCAACAACAGCCTACACAATTTGCCAGAGATTGTCTGCACCTGTCTCCCCTGGGATTCAGCTTACTGGCTAAGGCTCTTGTCACCCCTATAGTGCCTTTTTTAGGCAAAGTTCAAAAGACAAAACCACCACTGTAACAGGTACAAGCATGCAAAATCTGAAGGTAATGCTACTCAATGCTAGAAGTCTAAACCTCAAAATGCACTCTCTCAAGGCACTCCTAAAAATGGAGAACATTGATATCTGTGCAGTAACTGAGACCTAGTTCAAGGTTCCAGAGAGCACCCCTGCAATACCAGGCTACAACTCTTACCACACTTTTTGGCCACCAAACCAGGGCTAAAACACTAAAGGTGGAGGAGTGTCCATATTCACCAAGAATATTCACACCGCCATGCTAGTTGCCCAACATAATGCGACTGAAATTCTCCAGGTGTAACTAACACTAGGAAAGACTGCAATCCAAATTGTAGCTTGCTACAGATCCCCCACCATGCCCCAATATTCTCACGACAACTTTCTAAACATACTGGAAAATATTAAGATACAACCAAACACCCTAATACTGGGTGATTTCAACTACCCTGCCCAACAGTTCTTGGAATTCATAAATTCCATTGCCCTGGATCAACATATCCTAGACCTGGTTATTACTAACATGGGAAATTAGTGCTCCACACTTATGGTCACCCCCTCGTTGGTCAGGTCTGACCATAAGCTAATAACCCTTGACATGCACATCCCTCCCCCACTCCCCCCAGTAAGGAAACCTCTGTAAAAAATTTCTCCGAAGCCAACTTCATGCTACTCAAGTCAGAAGTGACAAACTTCATGACACCCATGCAGACGGTAACTGAAAGTTCAACTGCTGAATCCTACACTAAGGCACTGTACAAGCACATCCACTCATGCATGAATTGTGCCATCCCAAATAGAATCAAGATTCTCTCCTCCAAAAAAAAGAAGCCAATCTGATGGTCCCCTGCCATAAACAAACTTTACAACAAAAGGAAAAAACTGTTGCAGAAAAGAAGAAAATCCCAGGATGCAAAAAAACCCTTACCAGCCTCAGTAAGAAGCTGAGATCCCTCATAAAATCCTTCAAAGCTAGTTATGAAAATAAAATTGCCAAAGATTCCAAAGACATCCACAAGGCATTCTATGGCTATGTCAAGAATCTAAATGGAAATGCTCAGATCTGCTCTGAGCTACAACAGAATGGCATTAAATATACTGATACCAAGGATATTGCCAATATACTGACAGATCGATTCAGTGCCAGCTTCACCCCCCTCTCACCCCCCTAAAGGGCCCATCTAAATACCAAAAGATTACCAAATTCGGGTAATAACGGCCACACAGGTAAAACTTCACTCTCCAAAGCTAAGAATACAGCATCCATGGGACCAGATGCCATCCTGGGCTGTGTACTACATGAACTACAAAATGAACTGGCACCTCACCTAAGTGTCATGTTTAATCATAGCCTCACCTCAGGCTTCATGCCCACTGAGTGGCACACAGCTACAGTTATCCCATTCCACAAGGAGGGATCCACCTTGGATTCTGGGAACTGCTGCCCCATCAGTCTGATGAGCCTGATATGTAAGGCCATGGAACATATTATCATGGAGCTTATAAACAAAGACATTGGTAATCTTCAAACACTGGACCCCACCTAGTTTGGGTTCATGAAGGGCTAATCTTATCTCCTGAACCTGATTGACTTCTTCAAATTAGTCTCCAGAGCTGTGGATGAGGGTAAGATGGTCCACCCAGCCTATCTGGACCTTGCCAAGGCCTTTGACACCATCCCCCACTCTGAAATCATAGATAAACATACTAAGCTGGACATTAATCCCTATGTCACTCAATGGGTTGCCAACTGACTTACTGACAGAACCACACTGTAAAAGTAGCCAACTCCAAATCCAGCTCCAGACAAGTGACAAGTGGAGTACCTCAGGGTTCAGTCCTGGGACCGCTCTTGTTTGGTATCTGCTTCTCTGAAGTACAGGCCAACACTAAGGGACTCTGGATAACAAAGTTCGCAGATGACTGCAAACTGAGAGCCATTATTGATTCCCCAAATGATGTGGATATTCTACAAAAGGCCCTTACAGAAACAGATGCTTGGTGCCAGAGACATGGGCTCAAGATTAATGCCAATAAATGTACAGTTATCCCCTTTGTGAAAAAACATGTACCCATGAATTCCCACATAGATGGCAGTACACTAAACATCGAAAGTGTGATAAAAGTCTTAGGGACACAGGTGGACAGTGATCTCAGCTTCGATAACCACATCACCACAACAGTCAGGAAATCCTTCTATGTGGCACTCAGCACTAAGGGCTTTTCATCCAGAAAAAAAGGAGGTCATTGTCCCACTGTACTCATCCCTCATTAGACTCATTGTAGAATACAATGCCCTGTTTGGTATGTACCTCTCAGGACATCTACAACAACTGGAAAGGCCACAGAAATACCTCACTAAAAGAATCACAGGCCTAAAGCAGATGCTCTTGCTGACTGTCTAAAAAAACTCCAGCTATACACTGTCTCATATCGTCTACTCAGAGGCTCTACTCAAGGCGATCTCTGCTTAACATACAAAGCCATGTCAAACCCAAAGCTGTTGGACAAGCTACACTTAAAAGAAATCCCAATCCCTCAGAGCCACATGATCCAGGGATCTAAACCTTGTCATCACAATGAACAAAACATGCTGGAGGGATAGGTTCTTGACCCAGAAATGACCCAGAAACTCCCGAGACTCTGGAATAGACTGCCTATACATGTCAAGCAGAGCGACTCTTTGGCCCTCTTCAAAAGGGACCTTGAAGATTGGATGGGAGATAGAAAATTCACCCCGGGCATCACGTCAGTCGCCCTGCTAGACAGAGGTACAGGGAAGTAAATATTGTGGGAAGAAATAGCCAGGGAATTATTATGGCTAACCTTGTATATGCCCTAGGACCGATAGCCTAGTACCAACCTGTGAACCTAAGTATTTCAAAGAGCCATGAGAATGTGTTTTAAAAATGTTTGTGGGTCAAGCAAAAACAATTTGACAATATACTGACACAACTGCTAAATAGCTTGATGTAACCTAATTTCAAGTTAAATAAGAATCAATATTACATAACAGTGATGACTCAAAAGTGCATGGGCCAGTTGATAATATCAAAGGGGCTGAAGCCTTATACAGACAAGTCAAATCAGTTGTCAGCTGCCAAAGCCAGAAGCCGAGTAAGCTTTATAAAGGAATCTAAGAATGATACAACATTTTGTGTTTTCTTATTGGATTTCAATAAATTACACATCCATGTACCTGTTGTTAGTTTTTTTTTCTGCTGCTTTGTTGTATTTTACCTCTGTAGCATAGATTACTTGCTTATTCAGCCCACATTTTGTGGCTCTGTATTTCTATTTTGTATGGTGCTCTCAAGACATGCGGAATAATGCTGGTGAATATACAATTCAGTCTTTGTTTTCTAGTATTTTATCTAATAGTGCACAGCATTTTAGTTGACTGAGACAAAAACTTGATGTGCACTGTACTGCCAGGGTAGAAAACATGATTTAAAACGTGCTGCACTTTTGTTCTCATTTCTGACTCTTGGCACCTTTGTAATCTATATCTGAGCTCTGAAAAAGACGTTCACCGCTAGCCAACCTAGTAAATGCTCAGTAGCTAAGCTTTCTATAAATAAATGTCCACAACGATAGAAACGGAGCAAAAGCAGGAAAATCTTATATAAAAAATCTATTTTATTCACCAATAGAAAACAAATACAACGGATGAGCGCGCTTTCGCTTACAAAGCTTCATCAGATCCATATTGCATAGTCTTCCCAAAAACCTTTATAACTAAATTCAAAAACTCACAGCCAATCAGACTTCCATAGTAATTACTACTTTAAAGAAATAGCATACGTTTAAAAATCATTGTTGATGCATATATATAATTACTATAAAAACTTGATGTATTTAAAACAACTAAACAAAGAATAAAAATAATAATACTATTAATAATATTATTGATAATAAAGGCACAAAATACATACATGACTATATATCAAAACCAAATACAAGCATATGATCAGAACCTGAATAAATAATAAATAAATTCAGTGCCTTAATATATTGTTGAACTAAAATTCTTAGTGAATTAAGTGCTATAGGATTCCATATACATACATCATGTATGTATCAATCTATACACATCCAAAAGGGCCGTATACATACTAATATTGGGCACAATGGAGCAGTTCTGACATTCTGAGGTTAAATTAGCCCATAATATATAGGACACATGAAGTGGACCTTATAATCATCTTACCTAAACTATCTAATATTACAACATTTTCTCAATGATGGTTTTATTGATGGCCTTTCATTAAGTCCCATACCTCTGTCTGCTCTCAACATTATGATCCAATTGTTCTCCCTAAATTCAGTATGATTTCTGATGTCTCCTTCATGTATACTGGGAGAAATGACCTCCAGGGCTCTAAATAAAAAAGTATGACTGTCATCATATTGTATAATATGTTTAACTAAGGCATTGTGTACCAGATGTTTCCTAATGTGGTACACATGTTTGCGTATTCTATCACTAAGGAGTCTGTTGATTTTTCCAACATAGAATGCAGAGCAGTTCTGACATACCGCCAGATAAACAAGATTAGATGTCATACAGTCAGCTTTGGCTGATGTTTTAAACTCTCTACGTAAGTCAGGATGAAAAAAAAACTCTTACTGGTGTCTATATACATACAAAAGTTACAATGCCCACATGGTCTGGTATGTTCATCACCAGAGTATACTTCCCTATTTCTTGGGTAGCAGAGCATCCTCTTAAGATTCATCTTATTTCGGTATAAAAAATGTGGTCAATCACCCACAATCTCCTTTTTATCCTTATCAACTTGCAAAATTGACCAGTTCTTAGAAATAATATTATTCAAATCTAATATGTCATTAGTATAGAAGGCTGGAATCTTAACAAGAGATGTTCTATGAGATATCTCATTTCTATGTGAGTTCAATCTTGGCCCAAAATATGGTGCAGCTATGTCATCTCTAACACTGGCTGCTGATGCAAGATGCTTATCTATCTCATCTTCCTTGTATCCTCTATCCAACAATTTCAGTCTCAGACTATCAAATTCCTCTATGAAACCCACCTCAGATGAGTTCAATCTAGAGGCTCTCATTCCTTGGCCCTTAATTATATTCCTAAATACATAATTCAGATGCATACTAGATCTCATTAGTAAACTATTCCAATAGCATGACTTACGATATACACCAGTATTGAATAGTCCATTAGATAACCTCTCTATATATAAGTCCAGGTAGTCTATCCTGGAAATGGAACTCTTCATAGTGAACTTTAAATATTCTGTTAGATTATTCATTTTTACAAATAAGGTGTCCAATTGGTCTCCACTTCTTTTCCATAAAATAAAGAGATCATCAACAAAATGTCGGTAAAAGATCACATATTCCTTAAATTCTTCAACCTTAAACAAAATGGTCTCTTCCCAATGTGCCAAAAACATATTTGCATATGTATTAGCACATGGGGTTCCCATAGCTACACCATCTTGTTGCCTATAGATGGTATCTTGAAATATAAATAGGTTGTTTTCTAGGACCAGTTCTAAAATATGTGTTAGTAAATCTATCTGTATTATAGTAAGATCACTATTTTTCTTTAAGTAATCTGATATGTACTGAATACCTACGTTATTAGGAATAATAGTAAATAAAGACTGTATGTGTAATGTGACCAAAATAAGTTCTTCCATAAGTGTACCATTTCTCAAACACTCATAGAGGTCTATAAGGAATGATTTTGTAACTTTCAAAACATGTCCACTCTTGTCTAATATGGGTCGTAGATGTTTTTCCACATAAACAGATAGGTGCTCTGTTACCCATCCACCTCCAGCAACTATGGGTCTCATAGGTGGGTCATACATATTCTTATGAATTTTAGGGAGACCATGAATCTGAGGTATGAGGGGATTCTTAACTATAAGGTAATCAAAAACTTCTTTCGTTATTATACCACTCTGATAAATATCTAATAAGGTGTCCACAACATGTCGAATAACTAAGTGAGCTTCTTCCTTAGAACTGATCTTATAAAATTTATCTCTTAAGAGGTTATTCATGGAAGTTATATACTTATCTATGTCCATGGTCACTATTCTACCTCCCTTGTCAGTTGGTCTTATTATGATGGAAGTCTCTATTATATAAAGACTTATATATATATTATATATTATATTAAATACATCATGTTCTTACAGTAATTATATATATGCATCAACAATGATTTTTAAACGTATGCTATTTCTTTAAAGTAGTAATTGGCTGTGAGTTTTTGAATTTAGTTATAAAGGTTTTTGGGAAGACTATGCGATATGGATCTGATGAAGCTTTGTAAGCGAAAGCACGCTCATCCATTGTATTTGTTTTCTATTGGTGAATAAAATAGATTTTTTATATAAGATTTTCCTGCTTTTGCTCCGTTTCTATCGTTGTGGACATATATCTGAGCTCTGTTTAATTTCCAGATATGTGTGTCACTTGTGTCAGGAAAATATATGTAATCTTATAACATTTTCTCTGTAAATGAAAAATGGAGATGAAAGGAAAAGAAATGCAGGACATTTGTAAATGAAATGCAAAGTGAAACTTTCTTCAGTTTCCCACAAATGGCATCATTGCTTGCAACTAAAGTACACAGGGTTTTTCAGTCTGGAAAAGGAACCATTAAAATGCAATTATAAGACACATCAAAGGACAGAGTCATTAGTATTTAAATGAGACACCATTCCATTGCATGTGGGGAAAGAATATAGGAAAAACTTAGTTTACTGTTTAGACAGTCTTTTTGTCAATTATGTGTGAAAAAGAGGTGATTAAATCTGATGTAACCTGACCAATAGTTTTCAGTGAGACGAGAATGAGGAGTTCAAATGTATATATGTGTTAATGAAACCAGTGAAAACCTAGTCAAGCTTTGCTCAAATATCTTGCTACATCTATGAAAGTTTGAATTTTGCTTTGCATACTTTTACTTAGAAAAGTTGTGTTCATTATTTATTCACTAGTCTAAGTGACAGCTAAGTTATTTATTTAGCTGCAGATCAGAGTCTTCTTTAATTATTTTGTCTTGAACATATGTATTAGCATTGGCATCTGCATAGTTCCTCTGTTAGTTCTAACTAAATTGTTTAAGTAACATTTTGTTTATTCATGCCTTAAGATCTTGTGGCTGACATTTATTATGTAGTTTATAGGTTCATAGGTATTTACTAGGCTAACGACCACAAGGGTCTTTTTAAGCCTAGCCATGCATCCCAAATCTCTGACAAGTTCTGATACCCTTGATAAGTGTAAACATGGGCCTGGGAGATGAACCATTTACAGGTTACCTGTCTGCATCAGAAACATCGGTGCCAAACCAGGGATGAATTTCCGGTTTCCCATCCAATTGTCCAAGTTGCACTTGAACTGTTTTAGGGAGGAAATCTGCTTCACATGGATTGGATTGGTGCCAAACCAGGGATGAATGTATGGTTTCCCATCCAGTTGTCCAAGTTGTACTTTAATTGTTTTAGGGAGGAACTCTGCTTCACATGGATTGGGAGCCTGTTCCATAGATGGGGTAGTCTCTGGGATACATACCTATCTCTCCAGCGGGTCCTATTTATATCACAGGCAAGGTTTAAATCTTTAGAATGGGTAATTCCGGTACTGTTTATTTTCTGGATATGCGCTATTTATTATCTGAAAAAAGATTATTATTTAATACTGTGGGTTGTCAGTGTTGTATTTCCCACTTCCAATTAGCCAAATCACTTGATCATATTACCAGGGAGATATTAATTTCTATACATTGTATCTGGTTAAATCAAGAGTGGTCAGGTGACTGATATGTTGGGTCTCTAGCCACATCTAAAGTGGTGGCAGTACTACTATGTCAGTAGGAAAGTTGTATGCAATAGGAGGAAATTGTGGATGCGTGTGTATGTGTGTGTGTGTGTGTGTGTGTGTGTGTGTGTGTGTGTGTGTGTGTGTGTGTGTGTGTGTGTGTGTGTGTGTGTGTGTGTTTGTGTGTGTGTGTAAATAATATTTGGAGCAGTGAAACTGATTTAAGGACCACAGCCTCTGTCCCTCAGATAACGAAGTGTTATTCTGGATGGCAACAGTGAGATTCAAAACCCCTTCGTTGCCAGCGTAGCCTTCACGTATGTGTGGAAAGTAATGCCATCTGTCACATGCATAGTAATCCACTAATTAATGAACAACCTATTTTGACTGAAAATATTAATGAAAATGCTACTGTCCTCATATTGTGGACGTGGCTATAAATCTTACAACATTAGAACATAAGAAACAACACTATAAAAATACTGTTGCAAAAGATCAGCTCTGAGGCATATTTGCATGAAGGAGTTATGCATAGATGGCGTCATATTCTAAAAATGTCAGCTTATGGCTATAAATATCCCAAGCTACTGTTACAATGACATGAAATAAACTTAGAGCTTAGTTTCCATTATATGAAACTGATGATTTTTTTTTTTTTTAACTATTGAGGAGCGAATGCTTAGTGACCTTGATAATTTATAAAAGAAAATTATGGGCTCACCAAGCTATACTACATTTGACAGCAAATATGAAGACATATTGGCCAAGATTACAATATTTGAACAGTGATTAATAGAAACACAAGCTGTAGAGAGAGAGAGTGCTAGAGAGATGACTTTAAAAAAGAAAATATTTTTTTCATGGCCAAAGTATGAGGAAAGTGTGTTAATGTGTTTTGTTGCTCAACTTCAATAACATAATCTTTATTATTCCTGTGCTGTTTTCCTGATACTATGATGCAAAATCTTGTTAAGTTTGTACCTTATATTTCTGAGATAACTATGTCTGTAGGAATGCTGTTCAAACAAGATATAAACTTGGAATGAAACTATGAAAGACAATATTTTTTTAAATATTCAAGGAACTAGTTAGAGAACCACAACATTTAAAAACCGTGATTTAAATAAGTCAGTTGAATTGAAAGTAAATGGTATTCAGAGTCATATAAGAGTTGTAACGTACAAGAAAATAGACCAGTTGCTTCATGGTCAGGAACATTTACAGATGCACAATGTACACGTTCAGACAGAAAATAGTGTATAGGTTTGAGAAGTTATTTAAATATGTCTATAGTAAATGAGTTCAGGTAGAAACAAACCAAAAACCTAACCAGACACAGAAAATGTTTGCAGAAGCCAAATGTTAGACTGCTAGTGATGTTACTTACACTACAGAACTAAGGTCTACAAGTGAAATAAAGCAACTAACCACATATAATAGATATGTTGAGCAGAGGATATTTGACAGAAGCATGGAAAAATTGTTATATGAAGACTCAGACATTATTTGTAAAATGTCAGTTGCCAAAATCAGTAGGAAAAATGAAAATATTTCCTTAGATATTCTGAGAGAGACCTAGACATGCTGTTACTAAATTACGAGAGGCTGGTCTGAGTGAAAACCATAGGTAAGGAAAGAAATTCTGTCTTTTTTTCCTTTCAAGGAAGAAATAAGTTGCTTTTATAGATTCATCTTTGAGGCTGATAAAATCATAGTTCCCAAACATATGGAGTTATAAATGAATGAGAGAACAAAAGAATCTGTTCTGGTAGCCATAACAAACAAACAAAGGACAAGAGAGATATAATGTGCTGGCTACAAATATCACCTCAGACAGAGAAAGTAGTAAAGAGTTAGCCTATAGCAATTTCTAACATAACTACTGTCCAGTGGAAGATGTGGTATTAGCATGCACAATAACAGGTCATCCTTGGAGGAGAATGCGCGCAGGTCTGTTTCAATTTAAGGAAATGTTATATCATATTCATAAATCATAAATTATGATAATAATCATGTCATCATAAATTATTATTCCAAGTTCCCTAAGGAAATCAAACTGACAGATACAAATGCAAATGTGATAAATGTATTAAAGTCTATGTTCTTGAGACAGGTAATGATTGCTATTCTAATAATACAAAACTGAGAAATTCAGAAGGTCTCTGCACAAGTGGGATCATTGACTATGCTTTATCTGTAAGTAGAGAGAACTTTTCAAACAGGAAAAATCTTGTGAAGATTACAGTGTCATAGTTTCGAAATAGGAAGACTCCATTACAGGGGGTAAGTCGTTCATTCTTAATTGGCATAAGGAAACTGCAAAGCAAAACCACCAGCTTACACAACATTAGTAGTTGAGAAGAAATCAAGTGAAAGTGAAAGAAATGCTGGAAAGAAATCAGCGGGACAAACATTCTGAAATGATAGAAAATGAAGGAGTCTACAAGATTTAGAAGCCCTGCCAAGGGCTGGATAAGGAATCAGATCCTCTGTGGCATTGTTGTGTTAACTAGGTAATGCTTCACAACCTACCTAAGCACTGCCTCTATACTATCAAAATGAATGAACATGTCATAATTAATTCACAGGCACTGCTCATGTGCAAATCCTACATCAGCCATATACATATGGATTGCATCTCTTAAAACAATTTCACCTTGTTAGAACTTAGCAGCCATTTATTCTTTGCCAAATACATGCTGTTCTGTAGTAAAACTTAATAATGATATCTTGCCCATATTCTGAAATGCGATATTGTATGCTTGTCTGCACAGATCTGGATTCAGGAAAGTCATGACAGAATTCAAATGTCTGAACAGAAACGTTACTGGTGGCTTCATGCATCGGGTTATGTTATATAGATGTAAATTTATCTGACCTTGCCGCACGTGCTTATCATCAACACCCATAGCTTTTATAACTTTCTTCAACATTTATTACATTTTTCTGAAAACCCAATAGCCAGTAGTAATTGTGATGTGCAGATTTAAAATGTTTAAAAGCATTTTTATCTGTTGATTATCTGTCTTTGTTGCACAGGTTCACCAATAGAATTCATAGCTTTTATAAACTTCTTCAGTATTTACACAAATCTGTCTGCTAGCCCAACAGTCATAATAAATAACAATAATAATAATAATAGCTGAGTGGTGAGGTGCTGGTATAAAATGTTTAAAAGCATTTTGAGTCATGAATGTTATGAATTCTTCTGACAAACAGTGCAACGTTATCAGCAGCTATCTGTTAAGACATTTTCTTTCCTGTACGCATAGTTCTTAATTCAGATGTTGTCTTTTATGATGATGATGATGATGATGATGATATCATACATAATCCCCAGGCAACTCTGATGTGAGGTAAGAGACAATGAATCAATAAAAGGCCCTGCAATATCAACATTAATGCAGTACCGTGGTGAAGCTGGACATTCCCGTGGATATAACAATATAGCTGGACATTCCTATGGATATAACGATACAGCTGATTCCCATGGATATAATGATACAGCTGATTCCCATGGATATAATGATACAGCTGACTCCCATGGATATAATGATATAGCTGGTCATACATTTTGGAAAACCAGATATCCAGCAGCTTGGAGACTTTAGGGTTATGACCTTATGGGGTAGGAACCTTTGGGATCTTTCTAATTATTTGCTGTTTAGTGAGATGCATCCAGACTGAGGCACAGTACTTGATAATTGGTATGATCGATGCTGAGTATAAAGGAGTAATTACCACTTTAGACCATGATGATATTCTCCTTGTAATTAGCTTTCCTAAATAAAGGAAGTTATCAGCCCAAGTTCCCAGGTCCTTAACTTCATTTTCATGTTGTAGTGATGTGCTGTCTATGCAGTATGATGAGGGGAAGGGTAGTCTACCAAAAGTGATGATGCTAAACTTTTTACCATTTAGTTTGAACCTATTTTAATTACATCAAGAATTTACTAGAAATAGTTCACCCTGGGGAGTTTAGGTGGCCACGTTTGCAGTCATCTGCAAAATTAGTTAGCCAGAAGCCTTTGTAATCTGCTTAGAGATCTGAAAAGTCAATGCCTATAAGGAGAGGTCCCTATTAAGTCTAAAGGGACTCTTTGGGTTACTTTTATACTTTCTATTGAGGCAACTGCAACTCAGAATGTGTAGGTTCTGTTTTTTGTTCAATTTGCAATCCATCATACTACATTTAGCTTCTGTTACTTGCCAGCACAGGGACTGGTTTTGAAGACCTAGCCCATGTCAAGATATGACACGTGTGCTGTGTGGCCACCATCTGCAGCCTCTGTAACCATTTCAAAGACATTTGCCAAGTTCATTAGACAGGATCTATCCTGTATATTGAACCCAAAATGTAGGAGCTCAAGTATAATAAGATTCCTGATACCGTAGTTTATGAGGTCAGTTATAATGCTTGTCATGGCAATGCACATGACGCTAATAGGAATTTAATTGTTCAGATTGATTTCAAGGCTACCCTTACGGTGTGGCATCACCACTGCAGTGTGCCACTCATCAGGAGCAAAACCAGCAGTTAAGCTAAGGTTAAACAGTTTGTGTGGGTCTACAAGGGCAAGTTTAACATTATTAATTAAGCAACCAGGTATACTTTTGGTTTTGGTAAACTCTTACAGGGAGCCATCTTTAATGATAACTGAGGGAGTTAAAAGAATAAGGGTATTTGAGGGCTTTGCAAAGAAATCCTCCTTTGCTGTAATTTTTTTTTTCCAAACATATTGCCCATGTCTATTGGGCCAGAATATAAGGCACCATCATGAACAAGTTCAGAGCAATGTGGGCTATTGTTTCTTAGTGTTCTAATATAGCTAAAGGAAGTCTTTTTTAAAAGCATTTATTTAGGTTCACGAGTTCATTAATACTTACTAGGCTATAGATCTGCTAATGATCTGTGAGGATCTTAAGAAGCCTAGCTTTACATTCCCATGGTAGATTTTAGCACTTGTATTTTGCATAAGAATATCTCAGGGGAGGGCAGAACAAGGATATATCTGAACATTTACTTATTGCCCCTATCCATGAGATACATGAGTGTTAAATTGGAAATGAAGTTGTGGTTTCCCATCCATTCACCCAAATTACATTTAAACAGAGTAAGAGAAATACTTCACTTTCTGTGGAGTGGAGTGGGAAATGGTTTTATAAGAGAGGTATTCTCTGTGAAGCACATCTATCCCTCCAACAAGTTTTATTATGTTGCAAAAAAGATTGATATCCCTTGAGTGGGTGGTGGGTGTTCACACAACCAGTAAACTTGCAAAAGTGTAATACGCCTGACAGGATAGTGGCTCTTGAGGGTATGTACATGAGGCAGAGGTCTCCTCTTCAAAGTGTGATGAAACTGAGAAGAGGAACAAGGGTCTGAGATGGTGTGCATAGCTTTGTAATTGAGGCCCTTGATTTTTCCTTCCTTTTCTTTTTTATTTAATAAGAATGTACGGTCGCTCCACTTGTGCCTAGAGTTTAGGGAGGTACACACCAAATGGTATACAAATGGGTATTTATTTATTTTTCATTTGTTTACCAGGATAATCAGTCTGGGCAAAACAATGCCTATTTTCAGTGGAGACCTAGGGAGATAAGCTCCTGTTACATTATTGAGTTACAAAGAAGTGCAATAATAGATAAGAAGCATGGACACAGTAAGTTATGCGATCAGTATCACAATAGAAATTATAATCAAATGTTATAAAAGAGATACACAGTGAGAAATGGATTGAGTTATAGTAAATTACAAATAAGAAGAAAATCCATTAAATAAAAGTAACTTACAAATAGTTGGAAAAGTAACAAGTAGCAGCACCCATATTCATAGTAGGTACAGGAGTATCAAACATGAGGTTATTAATGGTCTATTCCATTGTGAATAAGGACATTTAAAGGTGAGATACACTAGACAAGTAGTGGAGAGGAATGCTATTAGAAGCTAGGAGCAGTGTGGGTAATGACAAGTGAGGATAGCCACGAAAAGGAAAGCTTAGATACTACCCACTACAGGTTAATGACATTAGAGTACAGCAGCAGTGCAGAAACATCCTGAATAGTGTTTCCTGTCATATAAATACATTAGAATTGTGGGTAATTACGTATTATCGCAACCAGATGTTTGCGAGTGCGAAATTTGGAATCTTCAACTGAAACCAGGCCGTGAATAACTGTAAGGTGTTATTGAAAGTCCTTATTGCAAATTAAAGCTTTGCATTGCCTTCAGGAACAGAAAATAATTACGAAATCCTCGTCCTGATTTGCGTGCATTACAGATGCAACTGTAATTGCCATGGCTGCTATCGTACTGACACATGGAATTTGTAAGTACTAATTTCTCCATTTTTGACAAAGGGTCTAACAGCAAGCAAGTAAGTAAGTAAGCAAGTTTTCCTTAGCCTGAAATCAACAGCAGCATAGTCTTACATAGCTTTAGTTCAGGAAAAATCATTTTTGATTATGTTAATGTGACATTTGTTAACCGGGTTAGTCCAAGTGGGTACAGAGTAGATCCTTTCTCAGCAGTGAACCAAGGAGAAAAGCTCCACCAAACTGTCACATAAATTACATTTAAATGAATACAGGAGAACAAGGTAATCCCAATAACCAACTCGACCAGAACTGTAATAAGCTGTGATTGTATTTTGGAGATGATTATGATGACTTACATTGTTTGTTGGGTGCAGCAGTTAACATGTAATATAACAGTCCATAATGACAGGTGCTTCATGCAAGTCTTGGTTTAGGAAGCATATTGCTACCAGCTTAGTAAAATCACATAATTCATAATTTTTTGGCGCTTTAAAATATTTGCTGTCATGTACCATCAGTAATGCTGAAATGAACAGCAGTATAGGTTTACTTCATGAAAAGTAAGTCAGCTGTGGCTGTATTTCTGGGAATTACACAATGTTACAAATCTGGTTGCGATAATACTTAAGTACCGAATTGTGTTACTTATCTATAAACCTATTTCAGTTTTCTGTATAAAATGGTTGCCTTTGTTTTGTGGCTCAGAAGGGTCTTTGACCAGCCTAAATACCTGCTTAACAAAAATAAGTAAACAAAGAAATGAATAGATAACCAAACAAATAAATGCTGTTATAGCTGACTCTTACTTAGTGGTCAGTCATTCTAATAATGAAATCTTCTTGGGGTATCAAACTTGGGCTGCACACAATTACCTATTATAGTAAATCTGTGAGCCTTTCTCCAAATTCTGAAGTCCTCAGTTAGTCCACATAATTATGCCATTTATGCCATACACTGTAAAACACTTTCATGAAATCTAAAATGTTCTACAACTGTTAAATATATTGAGTTCAAATTCTTCTGCACAATTGCTTCACGCTATTTTTTTTCAGAAGATTAGTTGGTCCTACCAATCTGAACAAATTATTGTACTCCTATTACATTTATCCAAACTGATACTTTTTATCATTTGATGTATAATATGCTTATATAACAGAGCTCCAATTTGCCAATTTAATTTGCCTAGGTTTTTTTCAGTAGCAACAAAAGTAATTAATACTTGCAACAATCTGATCCATTTTAAAAATGTGTACATCTTCCAATTATTTAACTAGTCAGAGTCCCTTCATTTCTCATTCTTGTACAAGTTTCAGAATAATTGCTTTGTGCTAACATATAATTTTATAAAGTATTTTTACTGAATGAAAACACTAATTTTCCTTTTTTCTTACATGAGCATAAAAAAGCTACTTAAACTATTTAGACAAGTCTTATTCACTTGATGTGTTATTATTTTATTGCTTGTGCAGTCAGTTGAATAAGTCTATTTTTACTCTGCAATACTAAATGACCTCTTTGTTTAAGCAGGTGCAAGTCATTTGCAGTGCTTCATATACATTCTTATTTACTGCTAGGCAGGAATTGCTTTAATTCACTTTCAGCCTTCTGAAGATCAATGTTAATTGTGATTCACTAATAAATGCCTTGTAAAATTAATTTATTCAGTATCTGTGACCTAAAACTTACAATGTTTTGTGACCGTACATAACTACGTAATTTATTCACGTAACCATGTAGTTTGCCATTTTGTTAATTTTTTTCACTTAGTTGGTACCCTACAATACCATTATTCAGATTTTTGGTTAATCTTCAATACCTTTCAAATATTCTATTTATTATTATATTTCTTTATTTGCATTGTTTACAGAGAAAGCCCGAATGAGCCACGTAAGACACCTCTTTTCAGTGAAGGCCTGGGGAGAACAAATTACAGAAATGACAACACACTAACTTTGTTAAAAATTACAAAAGTATAGATGGCTTCTGCACAAATGAGCCAGACTTATCAGTGTCTGTTGTTTATTTGTCCTTAATGCTCTTTCCCTATGATTACAAATATTCAGAGTCCATAGCTATGATTCATGTGCCTCTTACTCACATTAGTTTCTCTCCAAGTGATATGCCTAGCTGGTATGAGTGTGCATGTTCTTGGAGCGTGTGGGAACTGCACAGATACAACACAAGCCATTAACAAAGAAGTGTATTCACTAGTAAAGAAATAACACATCCTTTTATTGATTATTGATTTTATTGATTTTCTGCAAAATGATCTTATATGCAAGCAACAATTTAGAAGAAATGTAAATAGTAGCATCAAAAATAATTCTAGCTTGTCAATTACACGTTGCTACAATAATAATATTGCTTGCTGACTTTATATGGAAGCATTTGTAGAACATCCGCTCTTACACTTCAATTAGTTTACTTATGCTACTTCATGTTCTTCAATGCATTCTCTGTATCTTCAACCTTCTTCTACTTTGGAAAACTTTGGAAACTGCACAGTCCTAAATCTGTTCTTATACAGATAATGAACCCTTAAGTCCTTCCTTTTACATGCTGTTTATGCAGGTACAATACAGGTATGAATTAGCTATTTGAAATCCATCATCCCTTAAACATTCAAATCTAGAAATTAATATGGCAGCAACACTTGCCAGATCTAATAACATTCTTGCAAATAAATGTTGTTACTCAGTTGAAGAGAATAAGAAGAAGCAAAACAGATGATAACAGAAAAATATGTTTTTTCTGTATTGACAAAATATATTGATACCCCTGCCAAGGTTAATCTTTTTCTTCCCTTTATATATATGGTAATCATTTTCCACCTGCATATTCACAGTAACATTTCATCGTATGCCTTTGGAATTGTCATACTTTTGTAATCTATATACATTTTATCCTTTTCTGCATTATCCAGCTTGCATGTTTGCAATATCATCTTTTTAATAAATACATTAAATAAGTCAATCATTTATCCAAATGTTTAACGTGCATGTTGCTGAAGAAAAGGTATTACTAACACAAATGACACTGAACAAAAATACATTCTACAAGTTTTTGACACAGTCATAATTAAATTGCAACCAGTAAATACCATACCACTAGAAATGCTAATTAAGCCATCATAACTAGCAGAGTTGTTAGTCTTCAACTGGCCGTAAAGTGGTCAAAGTGACTTTGGGCAAATCAGATCAGAATTTGCTAAATGTTTATAATCTAAGAATGGAGAACCAAGAAAAGAAATATTTATTTAAGAAAACAGAATTTAGACTAGATAAAGACAAAAACAGAGCTGGCTTCAGTCAATAAATAAAAGATGATAAATACCGAGACTAGTCACATACTAAATAGACTTTATGAAACAAGCATCCCTTCCAAGTTAATTACAGAGATGGACTCCTGGTTCTAGCATGGTAACAATTTCCACAGGTATGCGACATTATAAGAGAATGAATGCTTATCAGACGTCTTTAAATGCATTCTGGGAATCACTACTAACCCATCGCTAGCAAAGTAGAATGTGTAAGCTGGGTTGTAGACTGTCTAAACCTCCTTAAGACAGGTAGAACCCAGTTGCTCTGATGGCATAAATTCCAAACTACAGCCCAGTCAATGCAGGTCTGATATGTGGCTCAGGTGACTGATGGAGCAGCAGGAAGGGATGAGCAAACCATCCTGGGTAGAAGGCACTCAGTGGTGATGTTTCTTAGGAGAGGGGAAGTCAAAAGAGGGCAAAAGAGGGGAATTGTCCTATGATGCAACCAGCAAGTATGGGAGGCATGGAAATGGAAAAGTGTGCATGGCTTATAAAATAAACAGGAATGAAAGCACAGACAGCCAAGCTCCTGGATGCCTTTAAGATCTATGACTGGCCCCAGCAACACTGGAGCAAGTTGGAGGGACTGGAGGATGCTGGTAGAACCAGAGTGAACATGGGGCACTGGAGGCTGCACTGGTGTAAATAAGGTCCAAGAGGACCAAAACAAAAAGACAGATAGAACCCAGATTATGTAAGGTATAGTATATGAGGAATAATACTTTGTATATTGACCAAAGGGTCTTGTCAGAAAGCATAGGGTCCACATCACAGTTATAATATGAGCATATGTGAAATAAGCCATATGTGAAATAAGCTTGTCAAATATTTGGCTGCAGAGAATGCATGCCAGAATAGCAATGTAAAGCTTCAGGTATATGGTACTGGAGTAATTGAGGCATGATGAAACCAGTGCATAAATGTCTAATGGAAAGTCCACAGCTGGAATCAGGTGCTTGGCTACAAATACTTTCCACAGATGGAAATAAGAGGCTTTACAAATGATTCCACTCATTCCAGTTGTGGCAACATACCATCTAGGTATATAGCCAGGTCTTGCACTTTAGAAACAAACTCTTATCTTTTTCCATCACAGAAAAGTACGGCACTAGATATGGAAATGTAGAGGGTATTGTGCCAGCATGCACTATCACACCCTCTATGTTGATTGGGTTGAGAGTCAAGTGACATTTTCAAATCCAGCCAAGGATGCCATCGGATCTGTATCATTTAATTAAAGTCATATATTTACGAATACCTCTTTGTTAAACCATTTCTATCAAACTTCCTATTTATCGAACTCTTCAATCATCAAACCCCTTTTTATCGAATTATTTTTGTTGGCCAACACTGGGAATGTAATGCCCATAGTAGCAAGTACTTCCTAAACCCCGCCCACCATGCAACAACTGGTGAAAGCTAATTAATATTCATACTGATGGTGGCATGAATATTCATAGTGTATTCCTAGTTTACCCTTTTCATCAACGTAGTGTGATCTCGGAGTTGGTATATTCGATTACCAGGGAGGTGTGAAGCCCCCCACTGGGGGATGCAGGGGACAGAGCCCGCCTACAAAATGAAGGAGAAGCAGTGCTTGTAATTTTTAACTACTGAGAATATGCCCACTTTTGAGCAGATCGGTCTGCAAGGTACTATAGTTATAGAAGCCGGAGAAAATATTAAAATTAAAGCTTATATTGTTGTGACTTTTTATTTTTATTTAAATAATTAAAACAATGTAAAATTTTAAATATTAAATTAATGTTTAAACTTTTTACGTGTTCTCATTTTACGGGGTCGTTTAGTGATGTCAGAGTTAAAGTTTTGTTAGGTGGCCAAATAACATTGTTTGATGTTTTAAGACATGCATAATTAACAATGGGCTAAAGTGTTGTTTTGCACATCTTCAATATATTATAAATAAGTTATGAGTGAACATGATCGCCCGTGTTTATTTGAACGTTATTTGTAAATTGCTGTGTTTGATTTGGAAATAAGTACTAAGTTGGAGCAACACATGGTTCAATTAAGTAAGGCTGTACTATTGTTTTCTACATCCTCAAAGGACTAGTAATATTGTTTTTATCTGCAAAAATCTGGATATTCTCTGGAATTATAGACAGTATGGTAATTCTGCACAATGCTTGTTAGGTGTATTATGTTAATGCACAAGTGTTTGTGTGTGTGTATATGCACATGTGGGCATGTTTGTGTGTGTGTGTGTGTGTGTGTGTGTGTGTGTGTGTGTGTGTGTGTGTGTGTGTGTGTGTGTGTGTGTGTGTGTATGTGTGTGTGTGTGTGTGTACAGTATGCATATGGGTATCCTGAGACTGACTAATATGCTGGCCAGGATTAATTCTATTCCTTTTACCAACTGCTTATTGGGTGGGCTCCTAATACCATGATCATGACAAAATAGGTAATTAGAAAAAGAATGGATGCATGTATGGCTTGAAAAGTGAAAGAGTCAGCCGGTGTTAATAGCCTCCAAACATACAAGTTTATTCAAGATAGAGTCACTGATGGTAGAAGAAATTCAGAAACGTGAGAAAGCACTTGACACGGCAGTCCTGACATCCAATACTCACCTGCTAAAAAAGAAGATTCACATCAAAACTGCAAACAGGCTGCTGTAGTTTTGCTTTCACACCCATGTCAAGCTGTAGGAAGGAAGCATATGAGTAGTTGTATGATTCATCCCTTACATACAAACATATTCAACATCACTGGATGAACAGAGAACTTTTAACAGCTTTGGAAATAAGTCTGCAAATATCTTACTAGGTGTTTGTGTTCCAGAAAGTTCCCTGCTGTGCAAATAAAATACAAATGGCAATTGAATTTAAGGTTTGGTTGCGGCTAGGGTCTTCCCCAATGGGATGATTAGTTAGGACCAGTAAGAAAGCAGCTACAGATAGTAACACACTAAATATTGTGCCAGTTTGCCCCGAAACAAGTAGGCCATTCCCCTTACTTTGTACCACATGATAAACAGCAAGAGTCTGAGTATAACCTCGTTCTGTTGACATGCACTTGTAAGTGCCATAACGGTTTTCTGTCATACTTTCTATAAGATGCAGACATTTATTATTACTTGGCACACAGCTGAAATTGCCCAAGTGTTCATGCTGCCACCAATACACTGCTGTAAGGGATGATGTGGGGCAGGAAAAGTAAGCTTGTTTTGTGTGAAGTTGCAGAACAGTGCCTTCATATTTTGTCTTCTTAGACTCGAGTTCCTCACTGCTTCTAGCCTGTAGTTTGACAATCTCTGAAATAAAAACAGTTGAAAGATGATGAGTTGCTTAACAACTGCTGGCTATGACATTTAGTACAAGTTTATTTGCTCTGAATTTGTTGAACTGTACCTACACACCAGACTGATGGAACTCCTAAAGAAATGGGATAATAATGAAATGTCAGGTCACCAATGACTGTGAGCACCGCCACTCTAAGCCTGCTTTTTATCATTTACTAATTATTAAACTCCGATTACTGCCCCGTATCTTGCCTGCTACTTCTCGTGAAGAACGTTGCTCCCTCTTCCTTTTTCTCCCTGTCAGTCACACATGAAAAGCTCCGCGATCGCTACAAGCCTCTGGAAATCATTTCCTAATCACGTTCACACAGCTGATGTACTGCTCAGCTGCAAGTGATTCATGACATATATAAAAAAACCTTCAGACAAATGAGGTCACTTGCAATGCCTGGTCCTGGACGGTATTAAACAAAAATGGCACTGCTAGGTTTGGCCTTGCATGTGCTGGCATAGCCTTTTTGCACTGTTATGCTATGAGAACATATGGACTCGTAGCTAACAAACAAATCAATAATCTGAATGAACATTGTGGCAGTTTTTTAAATAGGGTAAACATGATATGACAGAGCATTTTCTTTGCAGGGGCAAGCCCACCTGTACTCCCCATTCCACATATGTATTATAACTCTCAAGCTGGCTGATGATGACAGAGGAGGAACATCCTCTTGACTCTATTTCACAGCATCATGTGACAGACTTAAATATTTAAGTAGAGGATGGTGGAAGGTCTCTGCCTTTCAGAAATATTCTCTCACTGTGTCAGATTACTGTTACTTTTTGATAAGACAAAATACAGATTTATTACTTTCATTTTTCTGGTGTGATTTATCAAAATTTGATGCAATTATTATTCACATTGCTGAATATGTTACTATGAGCTCTATTTGCATGTATAGCTTTGCTTTGCATATTGCCTTTCCTCTTTCTTCTTCATGTAACCAAAAACACTGACACATTGACTTTCTGACACGCACACACACACACACACACACACACACACACACACACACACACACACACACACACACCTGAACTGTGTGTGTGTATGTGCATGCGTGTGTGTGTGTGTGTGTGTGTGTGTGTGTGTGCGTGTGCTTGTATTTATGTGTGTGTGTACACACACAGGCACACACACACACACACACACACACACACACACACACACACACACACACACACACACACACACACACGTGCTATATATTTTTATAAAAAAAGGACCACCAACCAAAGAAAAAGTCTGCTTAATCTGTTCAATAGTTTAAGAACAAATACATATGAAGCACTTTTCATTCGGTAAAATAACCAGAATGTCTTCAGATAAGAACAACTCCTCTGTCACTGTTGTTTCAACTCACTTCTACTCATGTGACAAAAACTAGCATGCATAATTACTTCCCTGTTTAAAATAGATACCCTCAATGTTCCATACATTAGAGCATCTTAGAAACACAATTAAATTGTAACGTGAAAATAAAGTAATAATAATATAAAAAAAAACATAATTTAACTAATACATCTTATGTAGTAATATAAAAATGTAAAAATATAGAACTATGTTTAGTGTATTAGGTTTACATCTAGTTAAACTCCTTAATTTTAAATAACATAAAATACAGCAGGTCACGTTCAAGCTTGGGTGTTGACAGTCATTTAGTCTCAACTGCCATAATAATTCCAGCTT
This sequence comes from Protopterus annectens, assembly GCF_019279795.1. NCBI lineage: Eukaryota > Metazoa > Chordata > Ceratodontiformes > Protopteridae > Protopterus > Protopterus annectens. The sequence continues at coordinate 1,164,872,214 of NC_056739.1, forward strand.
CTCTAATAAAAGTGAACTAGGGACACCACTAATGTCTGGTTTAACTTGGTCGAGGCCCTGAACTTAAATTTGTGTGTGGGAAAAACAATTATAATTCATCAACATGCATTTTCTGAACAAGAAGTATGAAACTCTAATGTTTGGTTTTACTGACTATAAACCTCAATGATTTAGCAGAAGATTCAACATTTTATGAAGGGGCAGGGCAATCACATGAGGGACATTCTGCAAAATCAGGCTCATTTGAGAGGTACATATGTGACCCCTTTCCCTTTAGAGAAGATGAACACTTACAACAGCCTTCCTTCACCTTTTGATACAATAAGACTTCCACCCCTCTAAAATATTTCTTACTCTTCAGTAGAAATCAAACAATTCAGGTTTGCCATGACAAAGATAATCAGTTATTAACACTTTAATGTTTAGTATGTGTTGACATATACACATCAAAGGAGATATCGGACTAAGGTCTTTTAACAGAAGACTTCATAAATAGTATAGAAAATTAATATGCTCTCTGCTAACTTTAAACTATCAAGGACCATTATCCAAACTCAAAAGCAGCACATTTTTAATTGTAGTTTTATGCTTCCATACCTTCACAAAGCTTTGAGGCATTTCCACTTTCTACATCTTGAAGGCCACTTCTGTAAAAAAAAGGTAACCAATTATAAGTCGCTCACCTGCAGAACTAGTTAATTGTAATACAGGTATTGCCTATACTAACTTTAAAAGCAAAGGGCATTTACTCTAATCAAAGTCATAACAAGGTACTGTTACCTGCACGATGTCACACATAGCATTACTCTCTTTATAATGTGGTGAATTCTTAAAGAATATGTATAACATACGTCACACCACCTACTAAGATTCAGAAGGTAGACAATTAGGTATCAGTAACAAAGAGTATTCGGTTCTCTCAAGATTCTAGGGGTAATGGTGCTGTCTCTGTACCACCTGAGAGGTCTGGACACTCCTAGTTTGTATAATACAGTTCTTTGTTCCATCCACTGCAGTCTCTTTGTTGAGTTACTGCTTATTGACATTACAGAAACATCACAGATGCACTGCACTGGTAAAGATTCCTTCTAGAGAAAATTATTATGAATTATTTCATATGTGTATGTCTTCTTCTTTTCTTTCTCTTCTGCAAAGACCTGTAAAGTTTTGCCTGTGTTTATACAATAATGAACTGAGTAACAGTAACAGTAATTACCTGTACAAAAACTAACATTGGGTAAGATGGCGATCCAGGTCATAAACTGCTACAGGCCCCCAAGCATGTCCCTAGACTTCACTCCACGTTCATAGGCACCCTGGAATCTATCAAGTTTCAACCCAACACTCTCATACTAGGAGAAATCAACTACTCCTCCATCAACAGGGAAAACTAGTCAAGCACCAATGCACTGGCCCAACACTTCCTGGAATTCATCAATTCCAATGCCCTGGACCAGCACATTCTGACCCCCACTACAGGAAGCAACATCCTTGACCTGGTTATTACTAACATGTGTGACTGTTGCTCTACGCCAGTAGTCAATCCATCCCTGATCATATCTGGCCATAAACCAATCACCATGGAAATCCACATCTCACCCACACTCCCGGAAAGGTAACCAGCTTGAAAAACTTCTCCAAAGCTGACTTTGGGCTCCTAAAAACAGAGGTGGCTAACTTCACAGCACCCATGCCAATGGAAAATAGCTGCATGACTGCCGAATCATGCACCAATGCACTGTACTAACATGTACATAAATGTATGGAACTAGCCATACCTAACAGAACCAAGATGCTCTCCTCAAGACAGGGAAGCTAATCTGGTGGTTCCCTGCCATTAATAAACTCTACAACAGAAGGAAGAAACTGTTACAGAAAAAGGTGAAGTCCCAAGACTGGAAAAACTCCCCTATTAGCTACAAAACAAAGTTGAGATCCCACATCAAATCCTCTAAAGCCAGCTATGAAGGCAGAATTGTGGCAGACACTAAAAACAATCACAAAGCCTTCTATAGTTTTATCAAGAACCTCCACAGCAATACCCAGATTTGCTCTGAGTTACTGCACAATGGTACCTCCTATACTGAGACAACAGATATTGCCAACATACTGGCCGACAGATTCAGTGCCAACTTTATGCCTCTCTCCCCCCAAAGGACCAATCACAATACTGGAAGAATGTCAGGCACCCATCATTACTGCAGCACAGGTTAAAGCTGCATTGTCCAAGGCCAAGAATACAGCTTCCATGGGGCCCGATAATATCCCTGGCTGTGTTCTACATGAACTACAAAGCAAACTGGCACCATATCTGTGTGCCCTGTTCAGTCACAGCCTTACCTCAGGCTTTGTCCCTATTGAATGGCGCACTGATACAGTCATCCTTCTCCACAAAGGGGGAGCGAATACAGACCCTGGGAATTATCGCCCCTTTAGCCTGACAAGTCTAATATGTAAAGCTATGGAGCGCATCATCATGGACCTGATTAACAATGATATAGGAAATCTCCAAATTCTAGACCCCACGCAATTTGGGTTTGTGAAAGGGAGATCATGACTGCTCAACCTGGTTGACTTCTTTGAGTCAGTCAGCAGGGCTGTGGATAAAGGTAAGGCAGTGCTTACAGCCTACCTTGATCTGGCCAAGGCCTTTGATACCATTCCTCACTCGGGAATTATTTATAAACTCACCAAACTAGGCATCAACCCCTATATCCCAAAGTGGGTTGCAAACTGGCTCACAGATAGAACACACAGTGTGAAAGTAGTGGACTCCAAGTCAGACTGCCGACCAGTCACGAGTGGAGTCCCACAGGGATTAGTCCTGGGTCCTCTCCTGTTCGGCATCTACTTCTCAGAAGTCCAGGCCAACACAAAGGGACTCTAGCTGACCAAGTTTGGAGATGACTGCAAGCTGGGAGACATTATTAACTCCCCAAGTGATGCAGACATCCTACAGAAAGGCCTCACTGATACCAATGACTGGTGTCGAAACCATGGCCTTAAGCTTAATGCCAAAAAATGTGTCATCATCCTTTTTGGTAAAAACTCAGTTCCCACTAATTAACACATCAATGGGACCCCACTGAGCACTGAATTTGTTATAAAAGACCTGGTGACGCAGGTTGACAGCAACCTCTCCTTCAACCACCACATTGCCACTGTGGTCAGAAAATCCTTCTATGTGGCACATCTCATTACCAAGGGTTTTGCATCCAGGAAGAAAGAGGTCATCATCTCTCTCTACTCTTACCTCATTAGACCAATCATTGAGTATAATGCCCCATTTGGCATGTACCTCACTAGACACCTGGAACAGCTAGAGAGGCCACAAAAGTACCTCCCAAAGAGTAGCCTAGGCATTAAACACATGTTCTACATGGACAGACTCAAAAGACTCCAGCTATTCTCTATCTGTCTCATAGCGCCTACTTAGAAGCAATCTTTGCTTGACTTACAAAGCCATGTCTGACCCAGCTCTGTTAGAAATGCTACATCTAAAGAAATCCCAATCCCTACGCACCACACACTCCAGAGACCTCAAGCTCATTACCACAATCAACAGAACATGCTGGAGGGACAGTTTCCTCACCCAGAGACTGCCCGTGCTCTGGAATAGGCTTCTCATACATGTCAAGCAGAGCACCTCGCTGTCCCACTTCAAGAGAAATCTTTATGAGTGGATGAGAACTAGAAAGTTCACTGTGGGGGATCACTCCAGTAGCTCTACTTGATAGAGGCACTGGGAACTAATGATGGACGGCACAATGCCAGGGCACTTCTATGGGCTAAGCTTGTAAAGGCTCCAGGGTCATTAGTCTAGTACACACCTATGAACCTATAAACAGAAATGGAGAAATGACAAAATGCATGGGAAAAATCCTACATGGGAAAGGTAGAGCCATGATTTTATGTTCCTATAATAGCATGAATTTAAATCTACTCAATTGTCAAAAAGACTACAGTGTACATCATTTATTCACATGTGTGAGGCAAAGACAATTAACAATAATTTATTATTAAAAGGTTTTGCTGAAGTTTGCCCCGTGTGCTTTTTATTATTAAATGAATGGCTTTTTTTGACTTAAAAAAAATGTTATGTTCATTTATTGTTTATTAGCATCACTATAACCCTCAGTATAGTCATGGAACTCTTCTCCCCAGGCATCCACCAAAAAGGATAAATAGGTGCACGGAGTGTGGAATTTCAACAGTTGTCTGATGAAGGGGTAGATCCCTGAAAGCGCTAACCTGTGTACTGTTTGTACTGTTTAACTTAAATAAATCTCCTAGCTGTGGTACTGTCGCTGCTTCTTTATGTTTGTATCCACCAAAAAGGATAAATAGGTGCACGGAGTGTGGAATTTCAACAGTTGTCTGATGAAGGGGTAGATCCCTGAAAGCGCTAACCTGTGTACTGTTTGTACTGTTTAACTTAAATAAATCTCCTAGCTGTGGTACTGTCGCTGCTTCTTTACGTTTGTATCCACCAAAAAGGAGTCTCTTAAGCACAGTGGAACTATCCTGGCAAACATACGGAAATAAATAAATTAATAAATAAATATGTGCATACATTATTTAAATTTAACTCATGAAGAGAAGTAATATTATACAGAAAGGAGCCAACAGTATTACTAACCGCAGGCAAAAGATTACTGTGCACATTAAAGTAACGCGGTGAATGTTTTAAAGTTACTGCTATGACTAAGTGTTACCTTTCTGATCCTATACTAGTCTGACTGAACTGCGGACACTGACTTCCATCCCACTTTCAGAGTTTTACTTCTGACACATCCATATGACTGTTATGAAATGCCTACAAAACTGATATAAATGGAATATTTAGACATTTCTATCATATTAGCAGTGTAGAAATTACACTTATTAAACCAGTGTTAAAATGTTTTTTCTTGTGCAAACTTTGCCAAAATGATGCCACTCGAAATTATGGTTCTGAATGAGAAAAAAAGCTAAATTTCCCTAGGATAGAAACCAGTTTCCTACAAATCAGTATTATGGTATTCTAGCAAACTGGTAGTAATTTCGCATATGCCTCAGATTCGCTCTTCCAATATACATCATGGTTTCTTAAGTACTGCATAGCTTGCAACTAAGTGCTATTTCTAAGGATTAGTGTCATCTTGAAATTTATGCAGTAACTCATGAAGTAACATGCAGTTCTTGGTATTCAAGCTAAAACTAAATGGTCTACAGTTCAGATGGCTAGAATATTCAATGGTATTTTAAAAGCATTCATAAAACTCTTTTTTTTAAGAACTATTATTTATTTCTTAGTCAGGCATTTTTATTTATTTATTTATGTATGTAATATGCATTATGCATTTATATATTTCTCTGACTATACAGAAATGTACACCACCACCCAATACCAGCATGTAAATAGCTGCATAGATGCAGCTATACCCCACAGCAACAATTGCTGAGCAAACCTCAGAAACAAGCTTTACAACAAAAGGCAAAGAATTTTGACCAAACATAAGAAGAGTAATTCCCAGAATGTTAGACTTGTCACTGAAATAAATAATTTGAGAACTTAATAAAATCCACCAAAGCCAAGTTTGAGGCTAAAACAGCTACCCAAGCCAAAGACAATCACAGGGTATTTTTTAGTTATTTTCATAATCTCAAAAGCACAATGCAGCAATGCATTCAACTGATTGTGAATGACATTACCTACACTGAAGCTGAAGATATGGTGAACCTACTGGCTGATAAATTTAGCTCTAACTTTACACCTCTTTTCCCTCCATCTATCCCTTAAGATATACCTATCCTATATGCAAGTCCTAAAAGTGATATCAAAAGCTAAAATACTGTGTTAGTGGATCCTGACAATATCTCAGGATGCATCTTCAATAGCATGAAGCATGATTTAGCCACACCCCTAATGCTATTCAGTCTCCGCCTCCATGCACGTTTTTTACCAAGTGAAATTAGAAAGTACAGTTGTGTACACTTACCATAAATGTAGATGTTCGAGTGTATTCACTGTTGCAGTCATTATATTTGGGTTATATGCTTGCAGGTTGCCCTCAGACGGCCTGATTAACAAAGTCTTGGGGCCTGCATCGGTTGCTGTCCCTTCTTCCATGACGTCAGGGGTATAAAACATGCAGCCGATGCCATTACATCAGTTTTTCTTGCCCCAGATGTCAGGTGCCCCCCCCCTAATGGGAAGCAATTAAACCTAAAAGCACAAAGATATACCTCCAACAAAAAAAGCATACACACCAAAAAGGCTTTTAAGCATAGTAAAGGAAAGTAGAGGCATGGCCAAAAGAAGTTAGGGGGCTGGAGGGAGAGTAACCAGGACTGCAACAGTGAATACACTCGAACGTCTATATTTAAGGGACTGCAACAGTGAATACACTCGAACGTCTATATTTAAGGTAAGTGTATACAACTGTACTATGTTCTTCGTGTTTCACTGTTGTAGTCATTACATTTGGGTAGATTCCCAAAGCTATGGTTGGGAGGAGGAGTTTAGATAGCATTAGGGCCAGCTATAAGGCCCTGCAAGACTGCAGTGGCAAAGCCAGCTCTGGATTTAGAGAAAATTGGCAAAAGATAATGATCGATGAAAGTATGTACAGAACTCCAGGTAGCAGCTTCTAGGATGTCCCTGGTAGGGACGCCTCTGAGAAAGGCTGTAGAGGTAGAAGCAGCACTGGTGGACTGAGGTCTGATTCCCCTGGGGGATAGGTTTTCCATGGTGCTTATAGCAGAAATGAATGCAATGGCTTATCCATTTAGAAATGGTTTACTTTGAAATAGCCTTCCCCTCTGCCCCTGCAGCAAATGCCACCAGCAGTTGTTCAGATTTCCTTTGAGGTTTAGTCCTGTCCAAGTAGAATCTAAGTTGTCTGTGCACATCTAAGGAATACAGTATCCATTCCCCTTTATTCTGTGGACTGGGAAAGAAGGTTGGCAAATGAATGGACTGATTAAGAGCCACACTGGATACCACCTTGGGCATGAAGGATGGATTGGTTCTGAGGGACACTCTGTCCGCATGAAAGATGATGAAAGGCTCCACTGCCATAAGGGCCTGCAATTCAGATACCCTTCTAGCTGAAGTGATTGCTAAAATGAAAGCTGTTTTCCAAGAAAGAAGTTTTAAGTCTGCAGTAGCAGCTGGCTCGAAAGGAGGTAGAGTGAGTTTCTCCAAGACAAAGTTAAGGTCCCAGGCTGGGGTTGGAGCTCTCCTTGGTGGTCTCAAATTTTTGGCCCCTCTGAGGAACTGCTTGAGCAGTGGATGAGAGAAGAGGGGTGGTTCTGTATTATAGTAAGCTGAAATGGCTGAGGCGTGGATTTTAATGGAGGAAAAAGACAGGCCCTTGTAAAGCATCTCAGTTAAGTATTGTAAAATCTGAGGTAAATTGGGCACTACTGTGCTCATCCCTTGAGACTGGTTCCAGGCGCAGAATCTTTTCCATTTTCCAGCATAAGATTTTCTAGTACTAGGCCTCCTTGCCTCTAAAATTATATCCCTCACAGGTTTGCTGAGGGATGGTAAAGGAGAGATTAAGTAATTAGCCAGGGTGCAAGGTTCAGTGTTAGAAGCTGAGGGTGCAGAATCTGGTTCACCTGCTGAGTAAGCAGGGAAGGAGTCTGAGGCAAGTGCCATGGAGATAACCATGACACACTGCGCAGGAGGGGGTAGCAGTGTTGGTGCGGCCAGTCTGGAGCAATCAAAATCATCCTTGGTTTGTCCTGTTTGATTTTTAGTAGTACTGTGGAGAGCAGATGCAGAGGGGGGAAGGCATAGACTGAGGTTTTTCTAGCTGAAGGACAGAGCATCCACTTTCCAGGCTTGTTTGTGGGGAGTTCTTGTGCAAAATTTGTCCAATTGGTAGTTCTGGGAAAAGGCAAACAGGTCTATATCTGGGCTCCCCATTTGCTTGTCAACATGTTGAAAATCCTTGGTTCCAGTTTCCACTCGTGTGGGTCCGTGAGGTTTCTGTTTAGTCCATCTGCCAGTGTATTTAATTTTCCTGGCAGGAATTGAGCTTGTAGGTGCACTTGGTAGCTCAAGGCTGTGTTCCACAATAGCTAGTCTGCAGAGGGGGTAAGAATGTGTAACCCCCTGCTGGTTTATGTACTACATAACAGTGGTGTTGTCCATCTTTACCATTAGCTGTCCTGGAAGAATGTGGTCCTTGAAGGCTGTCTGAGCATTCTGTACAGCTAACAGTTCTTTTTGATTGATATGCAGGTGCATTTGACTTGGGTTCCATTTGCCCTGAATGCACTTCCCTGCCAGGTGAGCCCCCGCCCCCCCCATGCATAGTCTGATGTGTCTGTTGTTAGGGTTTGGGCAGCAGGGGGTGATGTGAAAGGTAGTCCCTTGTTTTGGTGGCAGGCCTCTGCCCACCAAAGGAACTCTAGGCATAGGGAAGGTATGATATGAATCATTGTTTTCAGGTCTTGAGAATGTTGACACCATAGGCTTTTTAGATACCACTGTAGTTTCCTCATATGCAGTCTTGCATATGGAATTAGAAGAATGCAGGAGGCCATGAACCCCAAGGCTTGCAGTATTTGTCTTGCAGATAGCAGGGTTTTTGTGGCCACTGGTTTGAAGTAGTTTGTCAAATGAATTTGTTTCTCTGGTGTGAGGTAAGCCATCTGAGAAGTTGTATTGGTACTCCGGTGCAGCTTTTTAGTCTCAGTTTAGTTGCAGGATTGCCACTCTGTTAAAAGAAAAAGAAATATATAAACTTGCTGAGGTTTTACAGACACCATTGCACTTACAAACAGCAGTAGCGTGTTATGGTATTCTGGTGCAGCTTTTAGTCTCAATTTAGTCGCAGGATTGCCACTCTGTTAAAAAGAAAATGAAATAAATAACCTATTGGTCTTATCTACAAACCCGATTCAAAACTAGAAGTTTATAGGTACCTGTTACCTTTTCCGCACACACTGTGAAACAGAGTCATGTATTTCATGCGCTTCCCCTTAGATACAATATTGTAAGTCTATTTGTGATGTGTTTATTCTAATGGGACACATGCTCGTGTTTTTTGTTTTGTGCCTAGTCTCTTGATGGAATTTTGCCTGATGCTGTAATAGAGCTAAATGTTTTTACTGTTCATTGAACTCTGGCTACAATGTTTTGTCTCTAGCTGCTGAAATAGAGCTAAATGTTTTTACTGTTCATTGAACTCTGGCTACAATGTTTTGACTCTAACTGCTGCATTTTTAGTTAATAAGCTTTATTCTAGCTTACGTTATTTTCTTTTAAATCGCTTTGTCCTAGCTGCAATGTTTACATATAGCTGCTGTTATCTAGTTCTAAAGGATTAAAAAACAAAAAGGGGAAAGTTGAAGTGCTTGTGCCTGTTTCAGAAGATACTACACCTAATGCTGATATGTTTATGTTATTGAACAAGCTAATGTGTTTCTGTTCTTAATTTTACTGAATAACTAACTTCTCTCCTGTTATATACCTAGTATCCATTATAACTTTCTTCTCTCTTTATTTTTTAGCCAGTTGTGCATACTACTTTTACCTACTTTTTCTACTTCTGGCTGTGCCTGCTGGACTTCAAAGACCAACTTTATTCACCTACCTTACTCTGCTTGTGTATCTCCTCACCTGGGTAACCAAAGTACTCCCCTGGATTGAAAGCCAAGATAAACTAAGATTGCATGTCAAACAATATTATATCTTCTTCTACATGTATATGTTAGTGTTGTAATACTTGCTAGGTGTCCAATTTAAACCGCCATATCAGCCAGCAGCCACACACACCCCCCTCTGCTTGCTTTCTTGTACTTCATATCTTCTTTCCCTAAGTCATCCCAGCCTTTCCAGTATTTATAACTCCTTCAAGCCTTTCCCTTCTGAATTGTTTTTCTTTTTTTCTTCTTCCAACATTCTACTGTGGTCTCCACTCAGTGTAATTACAGGTTTCAACCACTAGATGGCTATCTTCACCCATTTTTAATTTCACTTATTTCACTACTTTCCACTTACTATAAACTGTTTACACTTATTTCACTCTTACTGCACTACTTTCCACTTACTATAGTCTATTAACCATAGTATCTAGCCCTCTTCTTCTTCATCTCTATTCTTATACTAGCCCTTAGTCTCCCTTTAGCCTCTCAATTTTCCTTTCCCTGCACTCACAACTACTGCCTTTTTACTTACCTTCCCTTGGTCTTACCTTCTACCATACTGATTGCTTTTCTCCCTGCTATTACCTTCCTTTGGGTCTGCCCCGCTCCATTCGCCCTGCAGGCTCACTCCGCTCCCCTACCCTACCCCCAATTTCCATACACCCCAGAGGTCCTGGCCATATACTTCTGTAGCCACACCCCCTCCCATTTTCATCATATCTCTTACCTCCTCAACTTAACAGTCCCACCCCAACCTCTACAATTCCTTAATTAAACTAATTACCTTTCTTGGTCTACTCCCTTACCTCTCCACACCATATCCTGTACTGATTATATTTTAAAGCATCTCTCTTAACAGCCAACTTTATTTTACTTAAATGGACACTTCTTCCCTACTCGACCTCTTACAGCACTCTCTCCTTTTACTTACTACACTCCTTCCCGCAATATACTCTAACCACTTATCTACATATCCTAATGGCCCCAACACACAAGACTATATTCACAAACATACTACTCTTAACTACAACTCTTGCTTCTCTTACAACACCATACACACTAACCTTCTTTGAACATTTTTCTCTTCCTGAACAATGCCACCCCTACCAGCAAACTCTACCATCTTCTTGCATTAACTCCCTCAACCACAGTAACATAACCTCCACCTCTATCTACATATTACCAAAATATCATAGAGCTACCCATGTTACTTACTTCCTTATCAAAAAAAACTCAAATAAGTACTACAAAATCCTCAAGTTTGTACAATATCCTCAACAACACCCCCTATTAGATGGTGATATTCATCCAAACCCTGGCCCCAATACTGATAATCCCAATAACCTACACAACCTAACATTGCCTGTTATCACTACCTTAACTAAACCACCTAACTCCCTCCTGATAGCTCACCTTAACATCCGTAGCATAAACAATAAAATGACCCACCTACATGCACTCTTAGTTGTGCACTCATTCGATATTCTCTGTATTACAGAGACATGGCTTAAACCCTCAACTCTGGACCAGGAGATTACCCCTCCTGGATATAATATCCTGAGATGTGACCATAAAACCAAAAAGGGTGGAGGTGTAGCCATTTTATAAAATCTGATCTCCAAATTTCACCCTTCAATGTGCTTCTACCATTGGATACCAGTTCAGAAACCCTTACTGCCAAACTTCAAATCAACAACTCCAAATATATCTAATTTGCACATATCTCCCCCCTGGAAATAATATCAATACTCTTGAAAACTTAGTTATCTCTCTACCAACCTACCTCAGGAGACCATTGTATTAGGTGACTTTAATATAGACCGGGCTACCTATAGTTCCCCTAATCCTACTAATCACATAAATCTTTATGGATTCTCAAATATTATAACCACTCCTACTAGAATCCATAAGCCAAGCAGAAAGAAAACCACCCTAGACTGGATCCTTATCAACAGCCATCTTGATACTTATAAACCAGGAACCCTTCCTGACGATATCAGTGACCATATGCTAACTTACATTATTAAACAAAGAGTACATATCCCAACTACTAATAATTTTAAAACCTCCCGTTCCAAAATATTTTTTAATCCAGAGAGCTTCCTAAATGAACTGAAAGCATGTGACTGGTCACCAATGTCTCATCTTCAACTTGATGAAACAGTGACCTACTTTAACACTAAATTCCTTAAAATCCTAGATTACCACATACCCTATTGCTCTTCCTGAATAAGAAGCAAAATTGCCCCCTGGCTCACAAAACAAACTAGGCAAAAGATCCTCCTCAGAAATAAAATCTGGGCCAAATGGAGAGTCTCCAAATGTCTATCAGATCACCTTTACTTTAAACAATTAAGAAATGCCACCAAGAAAGATATTCTTAGAGACAAAAAAGACTATTACCTTCACCTCCAACAAACCCATCAACAAAAAACACAAAAATTCTGGTCAGGCATAAACAAATGTCTTCAGCCAGGGCACTCTAAAGCTCCTGCCTCTTCAGGATTCAACCATAATAACTCTAACCAGATTCCAAATGCCTTTAATAACTACTTTACTGAAGCCATTCGAACCCTAGCCAACACTCTACCACCTATTACCACTTCCCCATTAAATATCACTAAGACTCCATCCCCAGCCTTTCAAAATACAACCTGTATCTACATCCCTCATCTGCAACCTCCTTCAAAAACTAAAACCATGCACCCCTTCTGCTGACTGTCTGCCAGCTGAATACCTGCAAATTGAAGCAAAAGCCATTACCTATCCCATCTCCATCCTTATAAATAGAACTATTTTAGAAAGTAAAATCCCTTCCATATGGAAAGTATCCCACATCATCCCTTTACATAAAGGTGGGTCATCTACTGAGCTCTCCAACTTTCAGCCTATTGCCTTACTCTCTCCAATAGCTAAGATAATGGAAAAATGCATACACAGACAACTACTTGACCACCTTCTCCAAAATAATCTACTTGCCAACTGCCAACATGGCTTTAGGCCATTCCATAGCACAACAACTGCCTTGCTATCCTTTTCTGACTCCATAAACAAAACTCGTAACAATAACACTTTTTCCTCTGCACTATTTATTGACCTTTCAAAAGCCTTTGATATGGTGAACCATAACATGCTTATAGACATACTAAAAGCCCAATCACTTGATCCACAAGAATTACAATGGTTTAAATCCTATCTGGAAAACAGACAGCAAGCAGTACTTTGGGAAAATAATCTTTCTACATCCCTCCCGGTGAACATTGGAGTACCCCAAGGCTCTATTTTAGGACCTCTACTCTTTTCATTATTTATTAATGATCTTCATACCAACATTCCTCAAGCCACCTGCATACAATATGCAGATGACTCTACTTTCATTTGTTCAGCCAAGTCCATAACCTCTCTCCAGTCCCTCACCCAAACTGTATTTAACAGTGTTGAAAATTGGTTCATGCAGCACTGCCTCCTCCTGAACCCCAAAAAAACAAAATTATTGCTCTTTACTCCTACTCATAAGTCACCTCAACTGCACTTCACAATAACTTCTAACAATGCAACTAACATATCCCCAGACACTACAACCTGTCTACTAGGAGTAACAATTGATAACAACCTTAGCTATGATGACCATATTAATTCTACAATAAAGTCTGTCAACAAAAAACTAGCCACCCTTTACAGAATCAAACCCTTCCTTATCCCTTCAGCCAGAATGACTATTGCCCAGACCCACCTTATCTCTACCCTGTTATATGCTTCTGCAATATATACCAATCTATCTAAAAACAACCTCACCAAACTTTCTACCAGTTGTAATAACATAGCCAGATTTGCCACTGGCACCCCCTTTAGAACTCACCACTGTCTCAACCTCAAACAACTTGGATGGCTAGAACTGCAGAACCAGCTACTTTGTCAACAACTTGTTATCACCCAAAAGATCTTTTACCACCCTAATAATACCCTTATCCTCACTAATCTGATTACACCCTACAAAAATCTTGCAACACTATGCTCAGCTAATAAGCTCCTAGTTCCCACTATTAAATTAAAAAACAAAGCTGGGGACTCACTTTTCACCAGCACAGTAGGTAAAAACTGGAACCAGCTTCCTAGTAAACGTTCCACCCTTGCTTCCACTCTTCTTTTTAAAAAAAACATCTTAAAACTCACTGGCTTTGCCCCTGCTCTAACCCTGACTTATATCTGATTCCCCTTCTTGCTCTCTCTACTCTACTATTCTATGCCACCTATCTGTAATTAACAATTTCCTTCATAGTAGTACTAAAAAAAAAAATGTATTCTTTTTCTCTCTGTATTTGATCTTAGCTTAAACCTACTAAATGACTCAGTACAATTTTGTTCTGACCAATGTAGCCAATGTACTGTAATTCTCTTGACGATTACTATATATTGTATTCTTTGTCACTGCTGATGCTTGGAGCTTTTCTCCCCTGGCCTCTACTGAAAATGGACATATGTCCAGTTAGACTAGCCCGGTCAACAAATGTAAAATAAATAAAATAAATAAATAATAAATAAGCTTGCTCCCAGGAATATAATTTGTTGACAGGGTACCAGGTGTGATTTCCTTTTGTTTATGGTGTACCCCTGACAAGTTAGAACCCTTTGTACAAAGGCCAGGTGATTCAAAAGTATGTCCTGGCTTTCTGCCTGAATTAGGCAATCGTCCAGGTATGGGTATATTTGAATATTTCTTTGCCTGCAAAATGCAACAACTGGAGCTAGACACTTTGTGAATACCCTGGGCGCCATAGATAAGCCAAAGGACAGTGCAGAGAACTGATAGTGTGTGCAGCCTGCTTTGAAGCATAGGTATCTTCTGCAAGATTCCCTGATTGGGATGTGCAGGTATGCTTCTTTTAAATCTAGTGTTGGCAACCAGGCATCTTTGCTTAGCATAGGAAGTAATTGGTGAAGAGACAGCATCTTGAATTTTGGGATCTCCAAAAAGGTGTTTAGAGTAGACAGGCCCAGGATAGGACACCATGAATTGTTTTTTCTGGGTACCAGGAAAAGTCTTGAGTAGAAACCTTGTTCCTTTTCCTCTTCTGGTACCAGTTGAATAGCCCCCATGCTTAAGAGAGAAAGTACTTGTTTTGGGCCTCTGCCCACTGATTTGGGGGTAGGTCCGGCCACCCGCTTGGTGTTGGCAACATGTGGAAGTGAAATCTGTATCCCTGGGACACTATAGTTCCCAATTCTTTGCATGAGGAGCAATCTTTCCCCCCAAAGGGGCAGTCAGTTGATAAGTGCTTGAAAATTTTAAAAGGAAGTCATTGAGACAGTTTACCATAGGGGGGAGTCTTATTATTCCCAGACTTGGAAGTGGAGGCCCCCCACTGCTTAGTTCTGTGTGCCCCCTGGGACTGAAACGTGGGTTTTTTGTGGTGTCTGGGTTTGGCTTGAGAAGACCTGGAAGGGGCTGGAAAGGACCAATTCTTAGAGGGCCAGTGCCTACTAAATCTAGGAGGCTGAACTTGTAAAAAATATTTAACAGTTTGCATAGATTTAGCTTTATCTTCCATCTTTTTAAGAACTTCCTCAGCCTTGTTGCCAAACAGGCAGTCCTAATTTAAAGGAGTATCCAACAATTTAACTTTAACATGATCAGGCAAAGATTGATCCTTGAGCCAAGCATGCGTTCTGAGCAGAGACCCAGTAAATGCAGCCCTGCAAGAGGCCTCTAATGAGTCAAAACCACATTGCAAAGTATGTTTTCCAACTTGTTCAGCAGAATGCATTAAATCATGTAATTCTTTACTTTCCACACAGCTAGGAATCAACATAATTTTTTGTTTAAGCAGTCCAATAACATGGTGCTGATACTTTAACATATGAAACTGGCAGCTTAAATCCCTAATGGCCAAGGTTGCAGAAGTGTAAACCTTCATACCCCATCTATCCAGCACCCTGGAGAAGGGGTAGGATTTTTAGCAGTAGAAGCCTTAATGCCCTTGGGCCCCTGTGAAATAGTCTCTGAATCTGCAATAGGATTTTTAAAAAGGAACTTGTGGGACTCAGGGACCCTGTCATATCTGTCAGGTTTTCTGGGAGCAGGAGGCAGGAAATCAGGGGCCAAACTAGATTCTGAGAAAGCATCATCAACAATGTCTAGTACAGGAGGAATAGCTAAAGGCCTATGCTGAGGTAGGAGAAGGAAATCCCTAAGCCTCTTTTATGAATCAGAAAAATCCTGGCTTTCCCAGTGGAAATGCTCCCTTAGAGTATGTAAGGTTTCCCCAAAAGAAAAATCCTCAGGAGGGGAAGCAGAGGGAATGGAGTCCTCTGCATCAGAATCTTCATAAGTAGATAAGGGCAAATCCAGACCATCAGAAGAATCAGAAAAATCAGAATCTTGATCAGAAGATTCATAATCAACTTCAGTCCTAGGCCTCTTAGAAGGGGGGGGGTTGGCTACCCCTGATTAGAAGAAAGTAGCTCCTGACGTAGGAATTGAAAAATAGCACAATTCGAACAGGCAGTTGAATTAATATGAATTAAATATGTTAAAAAACTCTCCGACGCAACAGGTTAAGCGCTTTCATCTGCTGGAATACAGACTTCATCAGAACCAAGAACTGCACGACACATCCAGTTTAAATAACCAATTTGTCGCCAAAATTTTTTTTTATATATTTAAAGTGATATACTGTATATTCTAATCATAAATATGTAGAAAAATGCTTACAGATATACATATATATAATGCATTTACAATTGATCATAATAAATACAACATGATATAGCTAAAAAATATAAAAGTAAATTCATAACATACAAAAATTACTCAAGTGTTAAAAAAGGTTTGATACTAATGCTGTCATTAATACCAGGACTCCTGGTGGCATCTGTATAAATCTGCCACTTGCTTTCCATCATAGCTAAAAAAACTTTCCAATTGCCACCACATACATTTGTATCTATTTGTTTAATAATAGAAAATTTAAAATAATGTTCATACCCTTTACTTAATATATGTTTAAATAATGCATTATTTGTGTCTTCCTTTTGTATCTTGTAATAATGTTCATATATTCATGTTTTGATTTTCCTTTCTGTCTTTCCTATGTAATATGTTGGGCAGGATACGCAAGTTGCAATATAAACAACTCGTTGAGTGTTGCAATTACCTGCCCTACACTTAATATGAGTCTTATTGATGTTGTCCAACTTAATTCCCACTGCTTCATTGATGTATTTGTGTTTGTTTGCAGGAGTCACACTTCGTGGTTCCTGTTGATATATTCTTCAATTTTTTCAGGCACTTGGTGCTCTCTAGTAGCTTCTTAATATTGTGAGCCATTTTGTACACACATTTTGGGTAATTGCCTAAAGTTATTCCTATGCTATCAGAAATTGTAATTAAATCCCAATGTCTGTTTAAAATCTCTTTCACATAATTGACATTTGGGTTATAAATGATCACACATGTATTATTATATTCTTCATTCATATTACCACTCCTATCAAATTCTTTATTAACTACAAGAGTTTTTCCCAACAATGGTAAATATTTCATACCCCATTGTTTTCTAACATAACTAACTACTTAATTTAGCATAGGGGTAGGATAACCTCTTGTCCTAAACATGTTAAATATTAAATCTAATTCTTCTTCCATAATCGCTTTACTCGATGACATTCGTGCAGTACGCATGCACTGTCCTTTAAACACATTCTTAAACATGTGGGGTGGGTGACTACTACCAAATTCGATATAGTCATTTGAAAAATTGGATTTCCTATAAATCTTGGATGCAAATCCGTCCACAGTATGACTTATATAAGTATCCAAATAGGCAATACCTTCATTATTGATGTTATATGTAAATTTCAAAAATTCCATTGTGTCATTGATGTAATCAATAAATTGTTTTATGGATTCAGATGGCCCCTTCCATAGAATAAATAAATCATCTAAGTATCTGGTATATAAAGCAATGTGCGAATAATATTCACTCCGAAACACATATTCAGACTCCCACTCAAGCATGACGAGGTTTGCAAATATGGGGGCACAAGAAGCCCCCATAGCAACCCCTCTGGTCTGTCTGAAGTATTCTCCCTGAAATTGGAGATAGTTGTGGTCTAATACTAACCCCATCATGTCTGTGATTAGATTGATCTTGTCCCACTTGAGTCCCGAATATTTTCTCAAGCTATTGCAAAAGTACTCAAGGCCTACTTCCTTAGGTATGCTGGAAAATAAATTCATTACATCAATTGTCAGGAAAATAAGATTGTCGTTCCATATGTCGGGTGTTAGTTTACTCAAAAAGTTCCAGGAATCTTTAGTAAGATGTGGGATGTTCTTGTACACATGTTTAGTCCATCTGTCTATAGTGACACCCATATTATACATCTTGGATTTAGATCCAGAAATAATAGGTCTAAAAGGAGGTTTTTCCATACACTTGTGAATCTTGGGTATACCTATAATTTTTGCCAATATGGGAAAATCAACTTTCAAAAAAATCATATATCTCATTAGTTATTCGATTGTCTATCAAATATTCTTCAATTGCTAGATCTATCCTTTTATATCCTATGTTCACTTGATTTAAAGAAATTTCTTCATAATTGCCAGACAAATAGTATATTATGTATTTCGGCGTTGTAGTCAAAGGTATTAAAAATAACTATACCACCTCCTTTGTCTGGCTTCATGATTCTTATATCTTTATTTTCCATAAGCAATTCTAAACACATCCTTTCCTTTTTGGTTAAATTATCTTTAAATACTTCATTATACAAATTACCTGTCCTTATGTTGTTATACAACCAATAAATATCTTTACATACCATTTTTTCAAAATTGGCTACTTGTGTATTTGGAACTAGGATGTATGTGCTTTTCTTCGTAAAATTATTATATTTCACATGTTTAATATTCTCATCCTTGTCTCCAAATTGAATAGCTAAATTTAGCCTTCTGCAATACAATTTGATTTATTTTATCGTATCTACTAAATTAAAACCTGTTGTAGGTATGTATTTCATACCTTTGCTAAACAATGTAAAGAATTCTTGACTGATGTTGAACCCTGTAAAATTGTACACATTAAATCCATTGTATGTATGTACTTTGGGAAATTTCATTCTAATTTCTATACTTGTCTTCAGCTCCCTATTATGTTTGGTGTCATGTCCATTTAAATCTAGTAAAGTGGATTTTTGGTTATGAATACTGATATAGGGAGTAGTAATAACCTCCACTTCAATGGGGGTATGTATCAATGCACCCTTCTGTACTGCTTCGAGGCAGGATAAAATCTGCCCCCTTGAAAATTTGTGTCATCCTCATTCTTCCTGTATCTACTTCTAAAATGATAATCTCTTTCCTTCTCAACAGCAGATTTATCCTGTGGCCATATATACGCTCGATGATTCTGATATTGTTCCACATCCCTCTGTATCTTCCTATGCTTTCTATTAAATTGTGTATCCTGCCCAACATATTACATAGGAAAGACAGAAAGGAAAATCAAAACACGAAAATATGAACATTATTACAAGATACAAAAGGAAGACACGAATAACGCATTATTTAAACATATATTAAGTAAAGGGCATGAACATTATTTTAAATTTTCTATTATTGAACAAATAGATACGAATGTATGTTGTGGCAATTGGAAAGTTTTTTTAGCTATGATGGAAAGCAAGTGGCAGATTTATACAGATGCCACCAGGAGTCCTGGTATTAATGACAGCATTAGTATCAAACCTTTTTTAACACTTGAGTAATTTTTGTATGTTATGAATTTACTTTTATATTTTTTAGCTATATCATGTTGTATTTATTGTGATCAATTGTAAATGCATTATATATATATGTATATTTGTAAGCATTTTTCTACATATTTATGATTAGAATATACAGTATATCACTTTAAATATATAAAAAATTATTTTTGGCGCCAAATTGGTTATTTAAACTGGATGTGACGTGCAGTTCTTGGTTCTGATGAAGTCTGTATTCCAGCAGATGAAAGCACTTAACCTGTTGTGTCGGAGAGTTTTTTAATTTATTTAATTCATATTAATTCAACTGCCTGTTCGAGCTGCGCTATTTTTCAATTCCTACGTCAGGAGCTACTTTCTACTTGTGGGTTATCCACTTGCTTTGTTGTTTGTTTTGTACCCCTGATTAGAGTTATTAGATCTTCAGCCATTCTTATCATTTGCTTTTTAGGCATAGAGGTCTGAGCATGTGGCCTGGGCATTGTTTTTTAGGCATGGATCGAGATTTAGGCCTAAGTAAAGAAGGAGGCATCCGTTTAATATGCTAGTCCGTAGGCCTGAATGCACCCTCAGAAGTCGTTGCCTGCACAGCGGCTCCAGACCCATCCAAGGTAGAGACATCCACGGGTTCCATAGTTGAAGCATCTCGCGGCATACCGGACTCCCAATGGGTCTCAGTAGAGGCCTGCGAATCAGAAGTAGCGGGTATCAGGGGCTGCGAAAGCGCCTCACTGAGTACCGGCAAACTGGTGACTGGCTTAGGAGAAGCGTCGTCAGCAGTTTTGGACCTCGTTGGCCTGTCTCTGTCTTTATCTTTGCGTTTTTTCAGAATCCCGGTAGTCAGATGGCTAACCGACAACATTTCTGGATAATTAAACCGAGAACCGAAATATTTAGAGGCGAAAATATACCGACGATGGATAGTGCATTGATTAAATAAAGCACAAAACCAACAGCAAGGTATGTCGTGGTCAGGGCCTAGGCAAGGAATACAGTACGAATGAAAATTTTTATGAGGTCTTTGCTTCCCACAAGTAATACAATTATTAACTTTTACTGACATCAGTAAAGAGCAAGAAAAAGTTTCCCCAATGGGGTACTTAGCTTTAGTTGAAGACTTCAGTTCTGAAACTCAAAAATGAAAATTTCAGGAGTCAGCTGACTGGCACTTGCGAACTGCTTCTGCTTTGGACACCGCACGGCAAGAAAGACTGATGTAATGGCATCAGCTGCATGTTTTATACCCCTGACGACCTGACATCATGGAGGAAGGGACAATAACCAATGCAGGACCCAAGACTTTGTTAATCAGGCCAACTGTGGGCTACATGCAAGCAGATAACCCAAATGTAATGACTGCAACAGTGAAACATGAAGAACATCAGCTATAGTCATTTCCTTGCATAAGGGAAAAGCTTATGTAGACCACGCAATTACAGATTCATAAGTCTGACCAGCCTCATATTCAAAGCAATGGAAAGATTTATCATGACAATAATCAGTCAGAACATTGGGAACCACCAAACACTAGACCCATCTCAGACTGGATTTATCAAGGGCAGGTCATGCTTTCTCACCCTGGTGGATTTTTTTGAAAACATCACCAAAGCAATGAATGAAGGCAAAATTGTACATACCACATACATCAACCTGGCCGAAGCTTTTGACACAGTTCCCCACTCAGGCATAGTAGAAAAGCTAAATAAACTGAGAATAAACCTCTGTGTCACCCAATGGATTGCCAAATAGCTCGCATATAGGATGCAGGAAATCAAAAAAAGTTACCTCCACAAACAGAGCAGTCATCAGTGGAGTCCTCCAGGGTTCTATGCTGGGACCTCTCCTGTTTGGCATCTACTTGTCTGAAGTAAAAACCAATAATAAATTGCCCTGTCTGACAAAGTTTGCAGATGACTGCAAGCTAGGAGCAGTAACTGAATCCCCACATGATTTAGCCATCCTGCGAGAAGGTTTGTCCCAAATTAATAACATGTGCCAAAATCACTGACTGAAATGAAATGCCAAAAAATGCATTATTGTATCTTTTGGGACATCATCTTCCTTGGGAACTACTACATTACTAATACACCCTAACAGCTGACCCAATTGTTTGGGATTTGGAACTTATGTGGACAATGATCTAACTTTTGACCAACTCATGTCCATTGTTGTAAGGAAGTCCTTCTTCTCTGCACAGCTTATAATTAAAAAAATTGTGTCTATATATAGGGATGTCATTTTCCTCTTTAGGCCAGTCATTGACTACAATGCCCCTTTGGCATGTATCTGTCCAGACACATGCAACAACTGGAACACCCACAGAGAAACCTTACTAAAAGGAGATAAGGCCTAAACAATGTGTCCTAAATGGACTGACTCAAATCCTTGTCACTATACTTGGTATTCCACAGACTGCTAAGAGGTGACCTGCATTTGCAATACAAAGCATCCTCTGACCCAGTACTGATGGAGTTACTGCACATCAGCAAGTCAAATGACATCATAAAGACTCAATCTAGGGATCTAAACATCTGCTGCAGCTTCAACAGAATGGTTTGGAGGAGCAGGTGTATTTTGCAGAGGATACTGTTGCTCTAGAACAGACTCCCCCATCCGCAAAAAAAAAAAAAAGTTCACCCTGTCCACATTCAAGCACAGGTTGAATCGATGAATGGGAGACAGAAATTTGCCCCAGGTCTGCCCCCCGTATTACTAGTCCGCTGCATGTGTACCCTCAAGTTATCTATGGTATGATCCCAGTTTTTCTCAGTAAGGTTAATATGTAACAAGTAGGCTAGGTTAATGTGAGCACAAAAAGGGAAACTGGCTTGACATAAAATGTCCCACAAGGACAACTAGCCTACTACTTACATATGAGCCTATGAACCTATATATGTACTTACGTTATGTATGTATGTAGTGTGTACACTGACAATTTGGCAAATTATTTAATGAAACTAAGACCATTATTGCTTCCTACAAGAGCATGGTCATCAGGAAAGCAGTCAGCATGGGATGTGCAGAGCTGGAGGTATTAAAGAATGTTTGCAAAGAGTTATAAAAAAATGTATCATATTTCCATGATTAAATTAATAATGCAAACCTAGATAGTGTTGTTTCAGGGGATGGTGTATTCAAGCACAGGGTGTTAGTAAAAACTCTGAGATATAAATCCTTTTTTCTTAAAGCAGTTATGATTCATTTATATTTTTATAACTTTATTAATTTCATAAAAGCCATGTGACTTACATGTGGGAAAAGGGTGCCATTAAAAAAAACATTAAGGAACTGTTCTTTAATTTTTTTTTTTAATGGCACCCTTTCTCCAAGTTCCAAGTTGGACTTTCCCGGTTAACAAATGTTAAATAAGTAAATAAATAAATAATTAAATAAGATCTTCTAAGCCAGGAAACCATTTGCATCCTGAGAGCTTTTCTCCAAAATCCTCTTAATAAGTATGTGAGTAACAAAAAATGCAAAATACAATCGGGCTAGCCCATTACACACCAACGACCTTACATTTTTTGTTACTCACCTTATTTATTTTATTTATTTAACATTTGTTAACCTTGAAAGTGCGACTTGGAACAAAGCCAATTTTCAGCAGAGGCCTGTGGAGAAATGCTCCATCTTAGGAAGCAATGGTGTTAATTAGCCTCTTGCTGTTCAGGACTAAATGAGTAAAGATTAGTTCCATAATGGAAATACATTAACTGAAATTAGCATAATAAGACATACATGCACTAGTGTGAATATGGTGGATTATGAAATTATTTGCAATGTATGGGAAATGAAAAGAAGCAGAAAAACATACCTGCCAAATGGAAAAACTCAGAGTCTGCTACTTTTGTAAAATATACGCACAAGAAAATTCATCATTGCAGCTCCATTCCTTCAGTAGATTACAAAATCTTAGGGCATTTGAAAAGCAACATTTGCAACATATCTAGTTCTGCTCTGTAAGCCTTCTTTTGCTTATTTCTGTGGACTTCATACATAAATATACACATCAGCAATTATCTGACTGATGAAGATGAACTTAATTAAAAACAATACATCAAAGACATTGAAGAAGGAAGCAAGAGTGGTGATTAAAGGTAATCAGTGCACACAGAAAGACATAACTGTTTCAAAAATACACTGGTAAACCCACTAAAAGAAAAATGGTTCAGCGTAATACCACATAAGAGTCGAAAGAGGGTTGGGATAGAGGAAAATGGGGCTCTTTGTTTTGTTTCTTGTAAAATATGAAGGGGTGAGAAAAGTGCCTAGGGCCCAGCTGCTTAATGTTAAATATAACCAACTGTTTAAAATTAGATACTTGTATAAAAAGCCATAAGCTTCATCAGGTTGGATTTGACTGCATATCTTCAGACATCTGATTAGCAGACTGAGTCTGCGTAGTGCATCCCAATGTTTTATTTATAAAGGAATGAATTGAGGAAGCACTTTTACAACATTAACAGCATGTGCATTAACTGAGCAAGCAAGTTAAGATAAGGAACAGCTACATTCAGAGACTTGATCTATGCCTTAAAATGGTGGGTACCCTATTATTGGTAATTATACAATTCCTCCCCTAAAACGTGCACGCTGATTGGCCAGCCCAACCAGCGTGCCCATTGTAAATCCCTCAATATACTAACGGAAAAAGGTCTGGTCGCCCGGACTTTTTCCGTTAGTATAAAACACTGTCTCGCTATGTTAAAAGAGTTTAACATAGCGACACAGGTTTAAAAAAAGCAACGGAGCTCTCTGTTGCTTTTTTTAAAGCTGTCTCGCTATGTTTAACTCCTTTAACATAGCGACACAGTGTAAAAAGCAACAGAGATCTTGCGATCTCCGTTGCTTTTTTTTTTTAAACTGTCTCGCTATATTAAATGGGTTTAACATAGCGAGACAGTTTTAAAATAAGCAATGGAGATATCCGTTGCTTATTTTAAAGCTGTCTCACTATGTTAAACCCATTTAACATAGCGAGACAGTTTTAAAAAAAAAAAAGCAACGGAGATCGCAAGATCTCATTACTGTTTAGCTATGTTAAATGGGTTTAACATGGCGAGCTTTAAAATAAGCAAGGGAGATCTCCGTTGCTTATTTTAAAGCTGTCTCGCTATGTTAAACCCATTTAACATAGCGAAACAGTAAAAAGGCGTGGGTTATTGCTATATTAAATGCCACTGAGAGTTATGTGAATACTTTTATCATGTGGCAGTGATTAAGGCAAACACTCTTGACTTCCTCTCTGCACCATCCCCTTTATTCTTTACTAGTAAAAATGACTTGTAAAACGTCCTATTTATGTAAAAAAAGCAAACTGTTGTATTAGAAGTGAAAACTTTAATTTAAAACAACAGAAAAAAATAAACTGCTGACTGGACTAAAGTTGTCACAGTTTCTACAGCCACATATTGCACAGAATGAAGCTTGATTATGTTCCTGTCACTCAGACTTATCATGTGATACAGATGTGGGTCTGCAAAACAAGTTCTACTTTTCAACCTACATACTCAGTAGGGTTTCAACCTTTTCAAATTCAAAAATGTGGACATCTTTGTCAAAATGTGAGATTTTCCAGGAAAAAACATATCTATAGCCAGTGGAAAGGCCTGAAGTTCACTTTCTTGCCAAAATAAAAGCTTTTCTTGCAGCATTTCTTATTTGTCATATTTATTTGTATTTGTTTTTCAAGCTAGAACAGTGATCTCCATGGACCTTTTTCAGAGTCACCACAGGAGAGGTGTCTGGTTAAGCCACTTGCTCAATGTCACATGGTTAGGCACTGGAATCTGAGGGAATCAAACCTTGCACTACTAGACCACAGAAAACATCTCATTAACAGCTCATTAACCCTGTAAGCCAATTGCCAAACATTTAAGTTGCTTATGCTGTTTCTTATAATATTTTAGTGTTTCAGATACAAAAATAATTGTTTATGCAACTACTAAACAAAGCTTAGAAAATATTGTTGCATTAAAATATCAGAACATTTGCCAATTTTCATTTTTTCTCACAGGACACAAGAGCCCAAAGAGGGACTGTCCTGCAGAAAGGGGGACAGGTGGTAACCTTATAGCACAGATGCCTTTAGAGTAATGCAGAGAGTGAACAATCACATGCTGCTAACTTATCACTAACAGCTGTCAGACTGTATCAGCGAACAGTCACATACTGCTGAACTTATCACTAACAGCTGTCAGACTATCAGCGAACAATCACATGCCAGCTGAACTTATCACTAACAGCTGTCAGATTGTATCAGCGAACAATCACATGCCAGCTGAACTTATCACTAACAGCTGTCAGACTGTATCAGCGAACAATCACATGCCAGCTGAACTTATCACTAACAGCTGTCAGACTATCAGCGAACAATCACATGCCAGCTGAACTTATCACTAACAGCTGTCAGACTGTATCAGCGAACAGTCACATACTGCTGAACTTATCACTAACAGCTGTCAGACTATCAGCGAACAATCACATGCCAGCTGAACTTATCACTAACAGCTGTCAGATTGTATCAGCGAACAATCACATCCCAGCTGAACTTATCACTAACAGCTGTCAGACTATCAACGAACAATCACATGCCAGCTGAACTTATCATTAACAGCTGTCAGATTGTATCAGCAAACAATCACATGCCAGCTGAACTTATCACTAACAGCTGTCAGACTATCAGCGAACAATCACATGCCAGCTGAACTTATCACTAACAGCTGTCAGACTATCAGTGAACAATCACATGCCAGCTGAACTTATCACTAACAGCTGTCAGACTGTATCAGAGAACAATCACATGCCAGCTGAACTTATCACTAACAGCTGTCAGACTGTATCAGCGAACAATCACATGCCAGCTGAACTTATCACTAACAGCTGTCAGACAATATCAGCGAACAATCACATGCCAGCTGAACTTATCACTAACAGCTGTCAGACTGTATTAGCGAACAATCACATGCCAGCTGAACCTATCACTAACAGCTGTCAGACTATCAGCGAACAGTCGTATTCTGCTGAACTTATCACTAACAGCTGTCAGAATATATCAGCGAACAATCACATGCTGCTGAACTTATCACTAACAGCTGTCAGACTGTATCAGCGAACAATCACATCCCAGCTGAACTTATCACTAACAGCTGTCAGACTGTATCAGCGAAAAATCACATGCCAGCTGAACTTATCACTGACAGCTGTCAGACTGTATCAGCGAACAGTCACATGCTGCTGAACTTACCACTAACAGCCGTCAGACTGTATCAGCGAACAATCACATGCCAGCTGAACTTATCACTAACAGCTGTCAGACTGTATTAGTCAACAATCACATGCCAGCTGAACTTATCACTAACAGCTGTCAGACTGTATTAGTTAACAATCACATGCCAGCTGAACTTATCACTAACAGCTGTCAGACTATCAGCGAACAATCACATGCCAGCTGAACTTATCACTAACAGCTGTCAGACTGCATCAGCGAACAGTCACATGCTGCTGAACTTATCACTAACAAGTGTCAGACTGTATCAGCGAAAAATCACATGCCAGCTGAACTTATCACTAACAGCTGTCAGACTATATCAGCGAACAATCACATGCCAGCTGAACTTATCACTAACAGCTGTCAGACTGTATTAGTCAACAATCACATGCCAGCTGAACTTATCACTAACAGCTGTCAGACTGTATCAGCGAACAGTCACATGCTGCTGCACTTATCACTAACAAGTGTCAGACTGTATCAGCGAACAATCACATGCCAGCTGAACTTATCACTAACAGCTGTCAGACTATATCAGCGAACAATCACATGCCAGCTGAACTTATCACTAACAGCTGTCAGACTGTATCAGTCAACAATCACATGCCAGCTGAACTTATCACTAACAGCTGTCAGACTATCATCAGACAGTCACATGCTGCTGAACTTATCACTAACAGCTGTCAGACTATATCAGCGAACAATCACATGCTACTGAACTTATCACTAACAGCTGTCAGACTGTATCAGTATGAGAGATGTGCCATGCACAGTAGATGCTACTGATAGTATGATCAGTATGAATTTATAGTGTGTGTGCTCCAGTGAACAAAAATACTAGAGTCTAAACAAACAAACAAAAAACTAGGGCTGCTGACATTAACATAGACAGTTTATCTATTTTCTTTCCCTATCCTGAGCATGTCTCGAGCATGCAACTGGATCATTCAATGTACCTGTGCATATGCATGTGTGTGTGTGTGTGTGTGTGTGTGTGTGTGTGTGTGTGTGTGTGTGTGTGTGTGTGCGCACGCACACCTGCTCGTGAGTATGTGTGATACATTTATATATCAAATAAGAAAATGAATATCATGTGATCTACATACCTTGTAGATGAAACACATTTATTTTCGGTCCATAAACAGTAAGGGTCCCTGGCTAAGATACAGTTTCCACAGGTTCCACCATATATGTCACAAGTATCTAGAGGTATCTGGATAATCTCACTGGATGTTCCAAGGTACAGCTTTCTCTAAAATTAAATGTGAAACAGATTTAAATACAAATGTGTTTTATTGCTGTGATCAATATTCAAGCAAATATTTGTTTGCATATACCAGATACTGTGATATCTGTTTTGTTTATGAAAAAATAGGACAGTTGACTAAAAAGCACTAAACAGCATCCTTTAATAATAAAAAAATATTAATACAGACTATGGTACCTGTTTATGCAATTATAGATGCAGTTTTACACTACCACAAGGATAACTCCACCACTGACCCTGGGAATTAAAGGCCCATCAGACTAACAAATCTTTCTTGGAAAGCCATGAAATATATTATAACTCATCTGATAAACCATGCTATTAAAAATCTCATCAGGCAGGACCCACGGCTTTGTCAAGGGTAGATGTTATCAAATAAATCTGCTTTACTTTAGCACAGGCTTTTGAAAATATCAGGCTGTCCTCATGGAGTACTTTGTTTTAGCCAAAGTGTTTGGCACCATCCCCCATGCTAGTACAGTTAGTAAGATTAATGTCTGTGTAATCATATGGATAGAAAATAGGATAAAACACAAAGCCCACATGGTGAGAGTAGCAAGTACCATATCACTGATCATGAAGGTGATCAGTGGTGTCCCAAAGTGATCAGTGTTGGAACCGGTTTTGTGTGGCACTTAGTTTTCTGATCTCTACACCTCTTCTAAGTCAGAAGTGACGAATCCTTAAGCATAGTGTCACTGCTATAGCACTGTAGGCAGGTGTTCCCTACCATGGGAATGATTTGTGTACATGTCTTATCCTCTTTGTTATATCCTTTCTCTGTCTTAACAGCAGTGCTTTCAGTAGTATTGGGCTCAGCTCCTGGCACAACAGTGTATATGCATATATATGGGTTCTTATTGTATTATCGACAGCTTAGGTTGCGGAATGCTAAAACCTCGACACCTAAGCGTCAAAAGGTTATAATAGCGAACGGCCACATAATCAAATTATTTCCTCGGGAAAGAATTTGCATGGCCGTTATCGGGGATTTGCCCTTTCCCCAGTGTAGAGCAATCTCGGAGTTGGTATTTCAGGTTTGTTTGTTAATTCTGTTTACAGATGGCCATGAGAACTCTTTCTCAAAGAAAGAATTTGATTATGTGGCGTTCACTATTGTAAGCTTTCGACGCTTAGGTGTCGATGTTTTAGGATTCGACAACCTAAGGTGTCGATGATATGATATAGACGTGTATGTATAAATGTATATTTAAATATATATATATATATATATATATATATATATATATATATATATATATATATATATATTTATAAATATGACCTCTACATGGGGTTGAATGTCTTGCTGCCCACTGAAAAAACATATACTCTGAAAAAATTAGTTCATCATTTTGCTCCTGGATGAGTCAGTTTTCAATAAACTGCATGTGTGCAGATTGACTGGGAGGGAGTTTGCCACAAAAAGCAAGTAAGACAATCAGATACAGAGCATTTCAGAATATGTAATTCTCCTT
Organism: Protopterus annectens; assembly: GCF_019279795.1. NCBI lineage: Eukaryota > Metazoa > Chordata > Ceratodontiformes > Protopteridae > Protopterus > Protopterus annectens. The sequence goes on from NC_056739.1 coordinate 1,164,901,642, forward strand.
TTAAGGTAAATGACTTATTACATTCTGAAATACTTGTATCTATTTCACTAGGACTGGCAATGTGGTACATATGCAAATTAAGTCATATGCCTTTAGTACGTGTGTATGACTATATTTTAGATATCAAAAATGTAAGTTTGTAAAGGGTCTAAGAAAAGGCTAACTGAAGTACAAAAGGCAAATAAGCACTGTTCCTCCTTATTTTTCTCTTCCCCCAAAGAATAAAAATAAATTCAGACTGCAGAAGAAATGAGTGACTTAATATACAGGAATCATAGGATACAAGGCAACCGAGTCTTATAACCATTTATGTCTTGCCAGTACCCACCTTAGACTGCACCTTCTTTTTCAAAGAGGGCTAGTTTATTAAGCCAGGGTGAATCTGTGAATACCCATCCAGTCATCTAGTTCGCATTTCAAGGAGGATAATGTATCACATTGCTTGATTTGTATTGAAAGTCTATTCCAGAGATGGGAAGATGCTGAATAATGAACCTACCCCAACACCATGTTTTATTTATTTTCTGATGAAAATTTAGATCCTTGGTGTTATTATTTGTGATATTATTTTATTTGTGAAGATGCATAAAATCCAAGAAGATGGGGTCCCTAATAGAATGGAAGTCAAGGCATAGATCTCCCCTTAAACACCTATAGTTAGGGGTTTTAAGCCAGTGATCTTCTTAGAAACCACTTGGGTCTTTTTAGTTGTTAATGTGTCTAGAAATGTATATCCCAAATGAGAGAATTATATTCAACAACTGGTCTAATCAATGCTGCATATAAGGGGACAATGACCTCTTTAGATCTGTATGATATTCCTTTGGTAATTAACTGAACAAAGTAGAAAGACTTTCTGACTACTGTTACACGATGATTAACAGAGAGAATTGATGACCCAGATTCCACAGTATTTAACAAGTTTTGAGTGGAGTGTTGTCAATGCTGTATGCTGTGGGAGGTGTTATCAAATGTGACAGTACTGTGCATTGTAGCATTTCATTTGAGCCCATTTTTAGTTCATCGGGTATTTACAATGAACATCTTTGGCATACGAGAGAGGGACTTGACAGTGACACCCAGTTTACAGTTACCTGCAAACTTGGTTAGCCAGAAGTCTTGGTTCATGGGAAGAGGTCTTAAGGGGTATACCAAAAAGTATCTCAGAAGTTTGGAGATGGAATGTTTCTCTCAGACCTGAAAGTGAGAGGTGCTGTTGGGAGTTACTCCTGCTTCTTTTAAAGGCTAAAATTGGTTTTGCTTGCTCAATAAATATACTGTACTAATCAAAACCTCAAAGTTGAAACAGTACTTGTAAAGGTGGATTTAAAGTTTATGAGAGCACATACTGAACTAAGATTTTTCTGTTATTCCTTATTAAGCAAGATTGTGCTGTTTCATTAATTCCTGTAAAGAAACCATATTTATTATGTTGTAAAAAAATACACTGGTGGAGAATGCAAGAACAAACCAGATTTGTTTAAATAAATAGCTACTTGAAAAGTGCTTTCCCTGTGTTTTCCCCTCTACCAAAACTGCAGAGTGCTTGAGTTTCAAATTTTGGCAGGCTTTTAAAGAAGATGCATGTCATCTGATTGAGTGTTACTTTAAAGTAATATAAACTTGCCATGTGCTGACTGAAAAGCTTGTTAATGAAAGTGAGAAATTGTTAAACTCTTGTGATCATAAAGGAAATTACTCTGGAATCATGATGACAGTAGAAAAGGGTTACTTTGAAGAAATGGAGAAAAAACATTGTGCCCACAAAGGTGTGTGTTGTCAACAAGAAACTACATAGCAGTGAAAATGTATTTACTACTCATTTGCTTTTGTATGGTGGGAAGGTCGAACTGGGCAGCAGTCTGCCATTTTTCAGCAGAGGCTGAAGGAGAAAAGCTCCATACATAAGTAGAGTAAGAGTAAAATAGTAACAACTGAAAGTAAGACCACACAACATATAAGATACACATATTTTAAAATATTAACCAGAATAGTATACACATATTTTAAGACATTTAGCATACAATATGCACGTATACAGTTTACAATAATACAAACTATATAAAGATAAAACCCCACTTAGTTTCCAGACAGATTGAGTCTTAGAAGGTAATATTTACATGTGTGAGTTGAATATATTTATAGAATGTGACAGGGATGGAGGTATCTGAGGTGTATCATGAAGAAAAGTCATAAAAAAGATAATATTGAAATAATAGTTAGAAACAAGTACGGCAGGGGATAGGATATGAAAAAAGAAGATGATCTTACAGGAAGGTATAGCAGGTTTAGTGCAAGAATGTAGGATCTATTTTTTATATGGTATCTGTCTGCCTGGAGTTGAACATTAGCAGGACCTGGAATCAAATTGGTTTTGTTTTACCTGATTTCAAGGGAATGGAGACATCTAAAGTAATGGAGTTGTCTTGAAGCTTTTTTCTAATAATAAAGCCAAAGCCCCATGTGTACCAAACTGCAGCTACCGAATCCTGGGCAAAAAGAAAGATTACTGAAGGCATTGATAAATTCTAACAAGGTCCTTCAGGAAAGGTTTGCAGCCACTGATCAATATCTGATTAGCCTCATGGTTGTCACTGGTCAACATCTGCTTAACATCAGGTTTCTGCCCTCATGAATCAACCAACCTCCTCGCTGGCAATTTCAAACACCAATGTCCCTCTTCATAACTTAGTAATAAAGATGATGGGGAGGTCTACCTAGTTTCTTTTGAAATGTATGCAGCATGAGAGAGGTGGCCCCAAATGGAATTGGCCAAAATTCTGTAATCACAGTCAACTGGTGAATCTCTGTAGGTCTGCTATAGAATTGGAAGACACAGATGCTCTTGAATACTAGAAAAAAAAAAAAAACAGGAGATTCAGGCATGGGTTGGAGCATCACCTAAAGCATGGTCCCTTTTACATTTCACAACTGAACATTCAGTATGGTCACAAATGGCTGAATTAATTAATACTTAAAACTATGGCTAGAACCTCATAAATCATGTATAACTTATAGAATTGAGAACCTATGGAATGTGATAATGCTGATATTAGTTTCATGGGTTCTAAGTATGTAGCAGGCAATCAGTCTGCAGATCATTATAAGCCAGGCTAAATAATCACATTCAAAAGTTCCCTCCCATTTCAAGGAGGGCAAGAAAACATAGAACAGAGGAGAATTTGAGGCTGCCAATCCAATTATCTAGATTTAAAGTGTCCAGGATAATATGCTGCTTGACACATAGGGGAAGTTTGTTTCAGAGGAGGCAAGTACATTAAGATATCACTATATCACACCAATGTGTCTTATTTGTTTTTTGATATAAAGTTTTAGTTCCTTAAATCAAGTATTTAAGGTACCATTTGTTCTGCAAAAAAACAGAAGGTCAAGGAGGGCTAGATCTTTCATCGCTCATAAGGCCAAATACAACTTTTTATGGAGAAGTATATGAGAATGCATACAGAGATAAGGTTGCCTGCCTGTTCTGGCAAGTTTGATTTTTGAGGCCACTGATATTTTTAGTTAGAAATGCCTGAGGTCTCTCAAATTGATTGATATGTTTAGATAAATACTTGCCACGGGGGCCTATATTCAAAATACCTCTGATGAAGTATGAGTAAAGAGGAGTTACGACTTCTCTGGATTTACAAAGAGATGCCTTTGGAACTTAGATGAACCTAAGAGATCACTTTCGGAAGTACTACAGATGGGTCTATATCATAATGTCGAAGTCTGACAACTTCGAAGCACTAAACATCAAACTTGAAAGTTTGAAGTTTAAAACTTTGAAACGTATAATGGAGATCACCATAGAGTGCGGGAAGGGAAGATTTCCCTGTACTACACTGTAGTGCAATCTCGGAGTTGGTATATTTAAGTAGCGGGGGGTGTGGGGGGTGCAGGGGGGCTTGCCCCCTACAAAGAGTGTTTTTTTTTTTGTTTGTTTTGGGTTTTGAGTATTTTTTTTTTTACATTCAACATTTTAACAGTTCGAACATTCAAGTTCGACCTTAAGTGCTTCGAAGTTATCAGAGTTCGACAATCTGATATAGACCCCTACAGACTCATGCTGGTCAAATAATAAGTAATTATCAACCTCGATCCCTTACAACAATGCTTTAAGGGTCAACCTAGATCCCTTACAACAGTGCTTTAAGGGTCAACCTAGATCCCTTACAACAGTGCTTTAAGGATCAACCTAGATCCCTTACAGCAGTGCTTTAAGGGTCAACCTAGATCCCTTACAACAGTGCTTTAAGGATATCACTTATGTGGTATGTGAAAAAGTTTTATTTACCAAAATAAGCAATGCTTTCTTTTGTCTGAGGTTTGTCACCTATACAGTTTGTGAAAATGTTTTATTTACCAAAATGAACTATGCTATATTTTTCCACATTTTTTTTTTTTTGTTGAGACCATGGTCATTTCTCCAATTGTTAATATGGTATAACCCATGTTGGAACAATTATGAGTCAGTAGAAGTTTGAATAACAATACTTAATTTGCAGTTGCCTGTGAGCTGCAATAACCACAGGCAAGCAGTATAACTTGAATGTCTGAGTAACAGATGTCAAACAGGAGAGGGACAGGGATGGAGGTATCTGAGGTGTATCATGAAGAAGAGTCATAAAAAAGATAATATTGAAATAATAGTTAGAAACAAGTATGGCAGGGGATAGGACATGAAAAAAGAAGATGATGTTACAGGAAGGTATAGCAGGTTTAGTGCAAGAATGTAGGATCCTTTTTTGTATGGTATCTGTCTGCCTGGAGTTGAACATTAGCAGGACCTGGAATCAAATTGGCTTTGTTTTACCTGATTTCAAGGGAATGGAGACATCTAAAGTAATGGAGTTGTCTTGAAGTTTTTTTCTAATAATAAAGCCAAAGCCCCATGTGTACCAAACTGCAGCAAAAGAATCCTGGGCAAAAAAGAAAGATTTCTGAAGGCATTGATAAATTCTAACAAGGTCCTTCAGGAAAGGTTTGCAGCCACTGATCAATATCTGATTAGCCTCATGGTTGTCACTGGTCAACATCTGCTTAACATCAGGTTTCTGCCCTCATGAATCAACCAACTTCCTCACTGACAATTCCAAACACCAATGCCCCTCTTCATAACTTAGTAATAAAGATGATGGGGAGGTCTACCTAGTTTCTTTTGAAATGTATGCAGCATGAGAGAAGTGGCCCCAAATGGAATTGGCCAAAATTCTGTAATCACAGTCAACTGGTGATTCTCTGTAGGTCTGCTATAGAATTGGAAGACACAGATGCTCTTGAATACTAGAAAAAAAAACAGGAGATTCAGGCATGGGTTGGAGCATCACCTAAAGCATGGTCCCTTTTACATTTCACAACTGAACATTCAGTATGGTCACAAATGGCTGAATTAATTAATACTTAAAACTATGGCTAGAACCTCATAAATCATGTATAACTTATAGAATTGAGAACCTATGGAATGTGATAATGCTGATATTAGTTTCATGGGTTCTAAGTATGTAGCAGGCAATCAGTCTGCAGATCATTATAAGCCAGGCTAAATAATCACATTCAAAAGTTCCCTCCCATTTCAAGGAGGGCAAGAAAACATAGAACAGAGGAGAATTTGAGGCTGCCAATCCAATTATCTAGATTTAAAGTGTCCAGGATAATATGCTGCTTGACACATAGGGGAAGTTTGTTTCAGAGGAGGCAAGTACATTAAGATATCACTATATCACACCAATGTGTCTTATTTGTTTTTTGATAATGTTTTAGTTCCTTAAATCAAGTATTTAAGGTACCATTTGTTCTGCAAAAAAAACAGAAGGTCAAGGAGGGCTGGACCTTTCATCGCTCATAAGGCCAAATACAACTTTTTATGGAGAAGTATATGAGACTGCATACAGAGATAAGGTTGCCTGCCTGTTCTGGCAAGTTTGATTTTTGAGGCCACTGATATTTTTAGTTAGAAATGCCTGAGGTCTCTCAAATTGATTGATATGTTTAGATAAATACTTGCCACGGGGGCCTATATTCAAAATGCCTCTGATGAAGTATGAGTAAAGAGGAGTTATGACTTCTCTGGATCTACAAAGAGATGCGTTTGGAAATTAGATGAACCTAAGAGATCACTTTCTGAAGTACTACAGATGGGTCTATATCATAATGTCGAAGTCTGACAACTTCGAAGCACTAAAACATCGAACTTGAAAGTTTGAAGTTTAAAAACTTCGAAATGTATAATGGAGATTGCCATAGAGTGCAGGAAGGGAAGATTTCCCTGTACTGCATTGTAGTGCGATCTTGGAGTTGGTATATTTAAGTAGCGGGGGGTGTGGGGGGTGCAGGGGGGCTTGCCCCCTACAAAGAGTGTTTTTTTTTTTTTTTTTGGGGTTTTGAGTATTTTTTTTTTGACATTCGACATTTTAACAGTTCGAACATTCAAGTTCGACCTTAAGTGCTTCGAAGTTATCAGAGTTCGACAATCTGATATGGACCCCTACAGGCACATGCTGGTCAAATAATAAGTAATTATCAACCTAGATCCCTTACAACAGTGCTTTAAGTGTCAACCTAGATCCCTTACAACAGTGCTTTAAGGGTCAACCTAGATCCCTTACAACAGTGCTTTAAGGGTCAACCTAGATCCCTTACAGCAGTGCTTTAAGGGTATCACTTATGTGGTATATGAAAAAGTTTTATTTACCAAAATAAACAATGCTCTCTTTTGTCTGAGGTTTGTCACCTATGCAGCTTGTGAAAATGTTTTATTGGGAGATCGTAGGTTTACCCCGGCTATCACTTCTGTGTCATTGTTAGACAGAGGCACAGTATACTAACCTCGAAAAAGGGCATAGCAAAATTAATTTAAAATGGGTGGCAAAAGCCAAACACACCCTGGCTAGGCTTATAAATGCCCTAGGGCAGATAGCCTAGTATGAATCTATGAACCAAAATGAACTATGCTATATTTTTTCACATTTTTTTTTTTTTTTTGTCGAGACCATGGTCATTTCTCCAGTTGTTAATATGGTCTAACCCATGTTGGAACAATTATGAGTCAGTAGAAGTTTGAATAACAATACCTAATTTGCAATTGCCTGTGAGCTGTGATAACCACAGGCCAGCAGTATAACTTGAATGTCTGAGTAATAGATGTCAAACAGGAGAGGGACCAGTCCTGTGTTTCAGAACTGGTAAAGTTTTCTTTTTTCAGAAGTAATGCCTGTAACTCTAGCCTCATGCGATCTGTCATTCAGTCAGTTCTCTATCCCCCATACAATACAAGGATTTAGATTTAGATTTACAAGCTTGACAATAATGTCTGCAAGGGGAATGGTGTCAAAGGCTTTAGCCATGTCCAGAATTGCTGTATGTATTGCATAACCACTATTCACTCCTTTGGTTAGTTCCAGAATACAGGGACTATAAATGTAGCATTTGTTGTTTGTCATTGTGCTGTTACTAAATGAGTCAAATGCAATATTGTGGCAGAGAGAAAGGAAATGCATGGATTGTTCATTTCAGAGTGCATGATTAAATTAGTTAGTGCAAACTATGCTTGTGATCATAAAACAGTTTGTAAACAGAAATACATATATATGCATAGAGACAATAGAGAATGTCCTGTAACATGGATAGAAATAGTACATTTTAAGTGTTACAAATGGTAGCTCCTAACTTAACATATGATGTGACAACGGGTTATGACTTTTTTTTCATTTTAATGAGGTACGGAAGTTATGGAGGAAAAGGTTCAATAATATATATTGCCAGAAATACACAGCCCACTAAAGAAAATGACGCAGAGCTAGAAGACACAAAGACAGCTAACGTTTGGCTCTAGGAAGAAGAATTAGATAAATCTGATACTGAATCTTGCCAGAATCCTCCAATTGTTAAAATAATAAGGGAAGTTAGTATGGAGACTGACAGAGAAGGTGAGACTTACCAAAAGACTTCAATAATCAGAATGATAAAGGAAGCCATTGTGGTGACTGACACAGAATGTAAATATTAACAAAAGACTTGAGAAGTTAAACTAATAAAAGAAAGTTGTTTGGAATCTAACAGGGGAGCAACTATAGTTGAGAATGCACTAAGAAAAGTGGGTGTAGAAACTGAGGTAGAAACATATCAATCTCGTGTCGAAGGAAAAGGGAAAGGAGAATCTGAACAGAATCGTTGTAAATCATCTTTATTGAATTATCACTTATGACATAGGCAATCATGCATTCATTTAATGAAAACAAATCGTATCAACATATTCTGTTATAAACATTATACATCACATATAATCTTCTGTGCAGTCCTTGTTAATTGAGTATTTCATCGCTCACTCAATTCCTGCCTTCCCCTAAACCTCATTCCTCCTCCAAAATAATATTCTGCATGTATTTTCCCAAAGTTCCCATTTTTCTATGTAATGTACACCTACCTTTTTCAAAAGATTCCACTTCTAGTTATTTTATCTCTGTTACTATATTCACTACTAATACCATTGGGTTAAACTTTGATTACCATTTTTTAGTAATTACTTTTTGGCAGCCATCAGAATTAAACTTAGCAAGGCCTTACTATGTCTAGACAATTCAGATACTGTATTCCAGCTCAAAAAATCATTTCCTTAGTTATACCAGTTTGCTCACCCAGTGTTTCTGACAGAGCAGTCTGTACAGAATTTTTAAAGTCTGCCTACTCATTACACTTCCAAAAATATGTTCTCAAGTACCTTTTTCTTTACCATCACCCCTCCAACATTTGCAATCTACCTGAGGAAAAATTATCTGGAGACCACTGTTTGCTTGAGGTATAAAACTACCTATGCAAACACTTAAATCAAAAATCCTAAATTTTCTAGACTTTGCTGCATATATGGGATGTGTATATATATATATATATATATATATATATATATATATATATATATATATATATATATATATACTTATCTAGTCACTCTTCACTACCTTTTCTAACTTCCTCTGATTGAATCATATAGCTATCATGCAATATTTTATATACCTTACTAATTGTTCCTTTTTTTTTAAGCAGCTTCTGTTTTAGAGTAATCTAAAAGCTCTATTAGTGCTGGTGTTTCACTTAGGATGCCTTGTTTCTTTTCTTTGTCTAGGCTCTAATACCAATCCTTCAGAAAGAAAACAATCTCTATCCTGCAGTCCAAATGCATTGTTGGTGTCATCCCATTCTATTACCATTCCAACTCTAATTATTTGCTCCCAATACCTTGTTCTTTTGCCAGTGTCCTCCAATACATTCCAGCCACCTCTTGTCTTTTGTCTTAACTCCTAATTGCAGTTATCCCTATTGGCAGAATCTCCTTTCTCCATTCCCATGCTGGCTTAGTTCTGCTACTTTATGAATATAATATTCTGTATGGCTGTTGTTATTCTACTTAAGGATCTGCATCTAAAGTTCCACTCTCTCTCTCTCTCTCTCTCTCTCTCTCTCTCTCTCTCTCTCTCTCTCTCTCTCCTTATTTCTTGACCCCCCCCCACATGTTTTATCATCCTCCCTTTCCAGTTTGAATTACAGCTTTCTGCTTGAGTAATGTACAGGAGCCTTAACTTTGTAGTTCTAAAATACCCCTTCAAATTAGACAATCCTTATCCACCTTGTTCTGTTGGAAGGATCAGTGTATTCCACTTGACTCTTGCCCTCTTCCCCTCCTAGATAAAATCCTTCAACTCTTTATTAACAGAATCCTTTGTAATCCATACTCCTAAGTACATCATTTTATCATGTCCCAATAAATGTGGGTATTGCTAAACCATATGTGAGTACATAATTTACAGCTATAACATCTGAATTATCTTCATTATTTTTTTATCCTGAAAAGGTGTGAAACTGTCTCAGTGTTAAACAACACAGAGATGTCCTTTTCCAGCTTTATTGGGTAAAAGTAATATCATCTGGAAATAAAGCCAACTTTACATGATTACCATACCAATTATAGAGAACCTGAACAGAGTCTTAAGTTTCTTACTGCTACACCAAAGCAGAAAGAGAAAGAGATGCTCAGAAACAGAAGAAAAACTCTTAAGTATAAAGAAAATAAGACAAAATACTGATGGATGGAAGGGGCAACTACCAGTAATGGAAGAAACTGATTTCGTGAGTTGCTCTTTTTAGAAGATGAATTAGATAAAGGGGAAAAGCTTGTATCTATATTTATAACAGAACAGGACACTTTCTTCACTTCATGTCAGAATACTGATTAATGCAATGCTGGCTTGGCTAACCTCCATATAAGGTGCGTCAATTTCAGGAAACCTCAGTGGGAAAACAGTATACTGTACAGAACTTGAGAGGATTTAGAAATATTAAATATGGAACCAAAGGAGCTAAACAGCCCCACTTCATACTCATACTGTGAAATAAGAATAACCTACTCTACAGGACACCAATGACAAGGAATGGACACTGACACCGTTATTACTGTGAAGGTTATTTGCAGCATCTGTAATGGATGTAGCAATTATCTACCCTTTGGTGGTCATTTAGAAATGGTTAAGACAACATCTTGAATTTTATCTAGAATTTATTGGCTTGGAATTTTGAAAGTCATAGATAACATATGTGAAGCTTGCATAGAGTGTCAAAGGGCAGCATCCAACCCTTGATGCCTTTCACGTATTCCATTTTTTTTGCACAGCAATGAACATTTATGTAAGAGAGTTACTTAAAGCCTCATCTTCATTCCAACTATTGGAAATGATGTACGGTAGATGTCCAAAGGCTTGCTAGATATACCAAAAGGAGCACATGAGGAGAAAAATACCCCACTTACACATGAGATAGTGCACTTTTGGACCTGCAGGAGAGGTTAACAACTATAATGCTAATAACGAGTGAATATAAGGAGAAAGTACATGAAAAATAATACTGTGTATAATAATAGCGCTTGTCTCACAGAATTCAAACGATCAAATATAATATTGTTGTTAGCACCCACTGCTGAAAATAGGTTTGCTGCAAAGCGACTAGGACCTTTTTAAATTATAGAGAAAGTAAGTGAAGTGCATTATAAGGTAAGGCAACCAGGAAAAATGAAAATCTGTATTTTTGCAGAAGTTAAGGTTCATATGGCGTTTCATAAAATTAAAACAAATAATAGGCTGTCAAATTCTCAGAGGTAAGAAGTAAAAGAATTTGTAATCAAGAAATAAGGGCATATTCTCTGAGTTGATTGGTTAAACCAGTTTAACTCAGCACAACATAAAAGCCATGTCTGGTGAGAAAGTAAATCTGGTTCCCAAATCCACTGGCTCCTTAAGGTTTTGCAATAATTTCAGAAAGCCCTGAGTCGACAAACCAATTCAAAAGTTGGGCAAGTAGGTTTTTATCCACTGTTGACCTAACCAAAACCTAGTGGTAAATTTCACTAGCCCCAGAAGCTAAAGGAACGTGGTGTTCACCACAACAGATGGACTCTTCCATTAAAGTGTACTGTTTTTTGATCCCCTCCTCCAGACGGCAATGGCAAAATTCTTAGAAATCATACTAGATATGCCAAAGCCTAGCTGTATGATGAGGTAATATTTTCTGAGGATGGAAAAGACAAAAGTCCTAAGATTTTAAATTATCAGCTTAAAGGTAAATTGATTGCTGACACAGCTATATGCAAGTTAGGTATGACAAAATCCCACTCATAGGTTGAAAAGTTGAAGCTGCAAATATCTGGTTAATGTCAACCAAATAGATGAAGGCTTCCTTAGGCCTGGTTAGATATTTTTGCAAAGTTGGTTCTAATTTTGCTACTGTTGCTTACCCCTTAACTCATCTAACCAATGATAAGACCCCACAAAGTTAAGTGGATAGTTGTAGTAGCTCAAGCCTTTAGTGAACTGAAAGATATGTTATATGTGCAACCAGTACTATTAGCTCCAAATTTTTCCGAACACTTTTTGATACAGATTGATGTATGTAATGTAGACATAAGCACAGCTTTGTCCCAAGTGATAGATGAAAACAAATGTCACATGTTCTAGATCAGCAGAAAACTAAGCAATGCTGGTGATTAATACAGAGGGAATTTCTTCCAATAAATGGGACATTAGCACCCAAAATATTATTTGTCAGTTAGACAGTTTGTATTGTTAACTGACCAGACTCTCTCACAGTGACTCTTCAGACTAAATCATTGTAACCTTAAATTGTCACAGTGTGCATTTACCATCCAAGCCTTTAAACTTAAGCTTCCCCACTACATGTTTATAGTCACTTAAATGCAGGTGGTCTGTATTAGGCCTATAGCGCATCCTGTGGAGGCAGAACTGCTTGCTCTGTGATGAGAGGTTTGGTCAAGAAGTTTAGTGCTTGCAGAGCCATGGGCTGAGCTTGGTGAAAAAAACACTGTGTTGAGTCAGACAGAGGGTGCAGCAGAGTAGCTAAGGTAGGCAAGTAAAATATTTCCATGGTAAATGAAGGGGAACATCTACATCTAGTGCGATGTCAGGAACACTGCTCCTCAGGAATTACATTTCCATCCTCTGACATGGGAGAGCACTAAAGAAAAAAGTCTCAAGTTAGCTACGACTGCAGCCTAGATGGTATCTGGGAAGTTGGAGATGGAAGGGATTCCTGAGACCTGAAGGAGAGAAGACTGAGAGTCTTTGTTAAAGATTACAATTTATCTTGTTTGTAAAATCAAGAAAAAACTAACACCTGTTGTATATGCTGTTGGATTAAAGCAGAAATGCTTAATATATGTGTGTTATTCAAAAGCCAGCAATTGTGAATCAGAGGCTGGGAATTAGCCATGTACAATTTTGTGACAGGAATTAAAAAGAAAAATACAAGATAGCTAGTTGACTAGATACACACACACATACACACACACACACACACACACACACACACACACACACGTGTAAGTTTATCTATGTTTGTGCGTGAGGATGTGTATGTGTGGGTTTACTTATTTTGTGAGTAACCACTCTAAGCGGCAAACATTTAAGTCTTTAATTGGGGATGGACTTTTTTAGTAGTCTGACATGTTTTCGGTGGACAAACTACAGGAAGAGGACATACAATAAAAAATCAGCAAGTGAAGATGGGAAAAACATGCAAATATCACTCAGGAAACAGCTAGAAGTCAGCATCAGTCCTAAGCAACCACAGTACTAATTATTGTGGCATTATAACTTAAATTGTCATTTATTTTTATTTCCATTTTATTGTCATTTTTTGTTACATTATGAGTCTCTCTGTGAGGGAGGAGTGATTTGTTAACTGGGGAAGAACACAGATTCCATGTAGACTGTATACAGGTCCATCCCAGGGGGACAAGAAAAGATATTATAAAACAGAATATAGTGTTTCAAGAGTTAGGAAGTGTACAGAAATACATGCAACACATACATCAGAGATCAGTGTACAAAAAAGAGTACACAGACAATTATAAATACAGCGTACATCACTTATGTAATACACACAAAACAGCCATCCATCCACAACCCCTTTTTCCCATTTTTGCACATGGGGTTGCCATGTCACTTCAACAGTGACAATTATAGAGCCAAGGTTTACACCGCCAGGTGGCTAGACACAAAGTAGTAAGATGTTATGAAATCGCACACAACTATAGATAAATATATATATATATATATATATATATATATATATATATATATATATATATATATATATATATGGGTTTACTTCATAAGATCGACACACCATTTGATTGACATTCACTTAGTAGACAGCGCATTTGGTCGACACCAGTATTCAAGGCACTTAGGGATTTGCCCCCCTCCTCAATGTTGTGCAACACTGGAGTTGTTATATATAGGTAGCAGGGGTGTGGTTTTCGACCAAACGAGCTGTCAACCAAATGAATGTCGATCAAATGGTCTGTCGATCTTATGAAGTAGATCCATATATATATATATATATATATATATATATATATATATATATATATATATATATATATATATCCTAAGGTTATACAGCTAAATACTAAACTGCAAACAAAATGTAGCGAAACACAACAAAGTCGATCAAGCAGTACGCAGCCCGCTAAACATAACTGGATTAGCAAATAAAAAAATTCTGGACCACATAGTGAAGGCTGTAGAATACAGACTTTAATAAAATTGAACCAAACGACTAAGCACTTTCGCTAATATCATTTACCATCCTCAGAGTCAAAATCTTTAAAAGTTCTTCAAGATTTTGACAACTCACTTCCAAGAAACATCCAAATAATTCAGATACATTAAAAGACTTGAGACAGTAATATAAGTAGTTAAAAGTTATTTAAATAAATATGAATCTTATTTGCTCCTATATCAATGTTTAGTCATATGCCAGAGCTGGATATTTTGCTTTCACTCACCTTGTCAGAATCTAGCTTCATATAATGGACGGGTGCCTGTAGATGAAGTGCATTGATTTCCAATATATTAGACACAGATGTTTTGGTCTCTATGATCTTATGGATCGTTCCTTTTTCTGCAATCAAAGCACAAGGCAATACTGCATATGCAGTTAAACTGTCATCGTAATTTAGTGCATTAATAGTATGCAACTTTAAAGAAAAATGGAAAGAAAAGCTTTTAAAACTGATTGGTTTTATATGTGATAGTGAAAACAGTTTTCAAACTCAAGTGTTGCGGCATATCAAAAGAAAGCAAACTTCCTTCAATAGTTGCATTTTCAATGTTTTGTGCACTAACACAATTCTTAGGTTGTTCTAGCAGCAGTCTGTATACTTTTTTTGACAATGCTTTGGGATTCTCTTCTTGTCAGAAGAATCTCTTCTATGGGGGTACTTTGAGCTGTTGTGTTACAGGACTTTCTTTTTTATGGTTTGATTTACCTGTTTTGTGTGTCATTTTTGTACTTTCTTACCAATGTTTCACATTCCCACTGCAACTGTGAGCCATCAACTGTGTTGTCCTAGAATGCCACCTTAATTATTGCCTCTACTTTCCAATGACACCTACCCGATCTACCCCTTCAAATGGGACCCAAAGTGGGGAAATCCTAGTGTAAGCAGTCAGAGGAAATGTGCAAAAAGGAGACTAGGATGCTCTAACCAGGCGCTGTTTTTTTTCTCAACTGCAGATAGCTTTGTTTGCATACCTTACCAGTTGTACCGCCCCAAATCCCAGTATGCATTACATATGCATGAATCTCTGGGCTATCACCTTTGGTCTCTACCAGTTAATCCACTGTTGTAACCCCCACTTTCTCTTCAGATAGATGAGCTGATAGACATGCCTCACTGTGCTAGCCACTAAGCTGACTCCTTTGTGATTGAGTTAGCTAATTACACCATCCCTTTTATCCCATGGAGCTGGCTTCCTTTATCATGTCATTCTAGGGATTCTGTCATTATATGTGTCATGCTTGTTTTTACATGAATCGAACTGTCACTGTACAAATTCTTTCAGGCATCACTTTTGAATCATATGTTGCCAGCTCTACTAGTTCTGCTATAGCCTTTGGGCTTATTATTGAAAATGGATTCTTCAATCCCTGTTTTATTTTATTTTACACGGTGTTGTAGGCAGAGGGGCAGTATTCCCCTTCACCAAAATACACCTGTTTGTGATTTTGCCTGTAAGTTTGACAGGTATGATTTTGGAGAGTTTGCTTCTGCTGTATGTACATAATCAGTATTAATTAAAGTAACAAAGATACTTAATAATGTACGAAGACTCTAAATAAATATTTGTTTGATGAACTTTAAATTGTAAACACCTCGTGACTCAATTATCCTACTAATTATGGTAAGCAGAGATGTCTTTCTTCATCTTCATGCCTGGGATTTCATACTTTGTAAGGAATAACATATGCATAGACAAACCTACCAACCTGCAAGCATCAAAAATAAGTGCAAGAGCTCATGAAAAGTAGGTACCTCCAGCCAAAACTCTGTGCAACTACTTGGCATGAATTTACTTACCAAACAGCACATACCTTGTCCCGCTTTCAGTAAAATTATGGAATACTGCACAAGCACAAATTTAAAAATGGACAGAGGCAAAATGATGTAAAATATAAGCATATAATCAAAGACACAGGGCAACATTTGTAGACTTTAATGAACTATATTGCAAAAATCTATCTGGCAAAGTCATTTGTTTGTATTTTTGAAAAATGCAGATGTTATATGAGGGTTCTCTTTCTTTAAATTACTGATACTACCAGCATGTTGGTTATGTTGAAAGGATTTCTGTATAATAAACAGTTTCAAAACTGTGTGACATGGAGGGATCAGAAAAGTCACATGAAAATGGAATTCAAGCCTGCAAATATGAATGCACCTCCAAAATAAGTACAGTTATCCAGGAAAAAAAAACACATGAAATGGTAACTCAAGCCTAAAATAAGCATGAACCTCCAAAAAAAAGGGTACTGTTGAGAGACCGGTGCCTACAAACACTATCTATGATTTAGTGTATTTCTTTACTTATGTTATGCTGTGTTATTTTGTTTTATGTATTTGCTTATTTATTTATTTATTCATGATGTTATTTTATAGTTGCACTAGAATATCTATCAACTGATGAAAAGTTGCTTAGACTATCCCCATAGCTCCTTATAGTCTGCCCTCATAACTATCCTCCAAGACAGAGACCTACGGTCAGTCCTTGTGGGCAGGGGAGGAGAGTGGAATATGTAGCCTATCTCCAATGCAACCCTGGGTTAGGACTGCTCTGAAAGGGAAGTGGAAAATTAAGAGGGGCAGCTGGCAGTGTCATATATGTTGTTACACATGCTGGATGTTTTCTCCTGTCACCCTGATTCCCTCCTTTATGTACTGACTTTATTGCAAACCTGGGCAGGCAATGTGGAGTATGCAGAGAGTGTGTCCCACCCCAGATCACAAGGTGGGGTTACATATGCTCTGTCCTTCCATAAAGTCAGGTGACAGCTTCCTGAGTTCCACTTTCTATCAGAACTCCACTAGAGAGATGTCTGTTATGCTCTCCCTGCCAAGGATTGGAAAACCTATCTTCGTGCCCAGCACCATGACATACCTGAGCTGTTATTCGAACTTGAGTCACCTGGGATGTAGTCATGGTTTCATCTCTCTGAACAACTAGGCTGTCTGACTGCCATCCCATCATAGTATTGGACAGGCAGATAATGTATTTATTAATGCTGTCTGACAATGAATGTATGTTTAGAGCAAGTACACTGCAAGTGGCGATGAAGCCCGCTCATGTATGCAAGAATGATCTGTAAATACAAAAGGAGCAAAAGTAAGCTGAAACTGGAGAAAATGTGTATTGTAATAGAGAAGAAGAAACCTGAGCAAGCTAAAATACTAGATGGCTCAGGCATCTCCGTGGTACTGCAAAGGATAAAGCGGGTTATTAGAAAATGGGAAGTTGGATTTCAAGCTATTTGTAGCTATATAAACAAAGGTAAAGCCAAACTCAGTGTGTCAGTGGGAAAATAAAGTTTAGCCAAAGTCATGGCCTTACGTTAAATGCAAAGAAATGTATTATCATACCATTTGGCAAAAACATAGCCCTTACTGATTACCACATTAGCAGCAACACTCTAAGCATACATTCTGTGGGGACAGACCTGGATACACAAGTTGACAACAATCTCACATTTGACCATCATGTAGCGGCAGTGATCAGAAAAGCCTTTTACTTGGTTCATCTCATAAATAAAGGGATTGGATCCAGAAAAAAAAAGAGGTTATTACCTCTCTGTACTACTCCCTCATTAGGCCAATAATTGACTACAATGCCCTGTTTGATATATAACTCACCAAACACCTGCACCAACCAGAAAGGCAACAGAAATATCTCAAAAAGAGAATCCATGGGTTCCAACACCTGTACTATGTGGGTAGGCTCAAACTATCACTTTATTCTGTATCATACAGATTGCCCAGAGGTGATCTGTGTCTCGCCTACAAGACAGTCTCAGACCCTGCTCTACTAGAGATGCTCCATATCCGTAAGTCTAACTCCTTGCATAGCACCCAATCAAAAGGCTTAAATCTAATATGTGACATTAACAAAACCTGCTGAAGAGACAGGTTTATCTCCCAGAGCCTGCCCCGTCTCTGGAATAGACTCCCCATACACGTCAAACAAAGTACGTCGCTGACCCTCTTCAACTGCAACCTTGATGAGTGGATGGGAAACCACAAATTTGTCCCAGGGGTTCCACCTGTGTCCCTCACTGACACCGGTGACAGGTGCTGATTGAGGTTTCTTTTTTGGGGATAAACTCTTGGCTAGGCTTATAAGGGCCCCAGAGCCATTAGCCTAGTAATCTCATATGATCCTATGATCCTATTAGTAATATAAAGCTAGAATTAAACAATATTTCAGGGTTACTGACTACAAGCCAGTTGAAATGACATTTGAACTGAGTGCTATTTCAAGGTGAAAAAAAAGCAGTCAAAATTTCAAATTTTAAATGTCTTGAAAGTATGCTTGCATGTTTGATGCGAAAACGAAGACTTATTTTGATGACTAAAACATGTAACAGTATTTGATAATAGAGGTGTTACTTTAAGTGAACAAAAAATAAATAGTGTCTTGAGTTAAGCCTAAAAATGCAAAGCTATTTGTTAGTACACAAGACATAACTGTTTGGGTGGGATATAAAGACACAGTTAGAGGAGTGGACTTAGAAAAGCATGCTATTGACTTATTTTTGTGTTGGTGTAGTTTAACAACTCTTACCGGAAGCAAGCTACACAGTAAGAAAGATTTCCTTTACTCCACTCTTATCCAGTCTCCAAGCTACCATAGTTAAAGCTGTGAAAGTGGGGATGCAGTGGGTATGTCTTCCCTGCAAAAACTCTAGTCTTGTTTTAGTTTTGTTTGTGTTTTATGGTACCCACTTATAGCAAGATCATGGGGTAGTACGGAAATGAAATTGCTCTTTACTCCACTGTTGTACAGTTTTGGAGTTAATATATTTAGAGATATGGGGAGTGGAAATAAATACAGTTTTTGTTATTATTGTCTACTATTTGACAGATCTAGCAGTCAATGTATTATTTTCTAATGGAATGGGTTAGAAAAACAGTTATTTCACTGAAGTGACAAATTCTTGATTGCACATGGTAGAAAGGGATTTGTACTGCATGAATATTTGTGATTTAGTGAGTCCATGTGTACATGTGTGCATGTGCAAAATTCGGCTGCTTGCATTACTGCTTACTGCTTACATGAATGCATCTGCTCATGTTGTTTTGGCAGTTGTACCAGAGATGCAATTCATCATGTTAGCCATAGAGGTGAAGCCACATTTTTAAGAGTTTTAAATTGTCTTTTGGGCTAGTTTTTGCACTGGCATCTTACTATTAGCCTTATTGCAGAAATGAGAAAATTATTTCCCCAGAAATTGATTGAAAAAAAATAACAATGTGATTGATATGTTTTTTATAGCTATACATTTTCCATGGGTGGCAAGCACTTCAACAGTTGTATTATAAGGAGTTTACCAGAGCACCCAAATGTAATATAACCATTTCAAAAGCTACTGTGCCCTTAGACAAGGGAAACTGTAAACCCAACTTCAGTTCTAACATTGGAGAAAGGGCTTAGCCTTCTGCTGCAAATATTTGAGGGTATAACCATCGCACTTCTGACTGGCTACACTTATTAATAAGGTGGTAAATTCTGCCCCATGTGATACTCTGAGATGGTATGGTCTGAGTGAACCTAGTTATGCTGAAGTTACATATATCTTCTACCTCCAAATGAGACTGTCTTCTGTGGAGTCACTGGAGACTGTAAAACAACAGTTACTGACGCTCCTTACTATGCTGCAAAAAAGTCAGTTAATCTGAAAAAAATATAACACCAAGAGCATTACAGTAAAAGTAACTACCAGGTATGTGTATGTCTTCTCTAGCATCACATCAGTTACTCTTTTAAATGAAGAGTTGAGTATTTTTATTTTATTTATTTTCAGTTTGATTACCGGGGAAGTCCACTGGGCCAAGAAGTGCCCATTTTCAGTGGAGACCCAGGGAGAAAAGCTCCATGAGCAATACAATACAATAAAGGTTACAAAATACAAATAAAGGTTACATAATGAAATACAAGAGTAAGATTCATACATTCAGGAACTGCAGAGTGTAATATACATCATGAGACAGTTTAACAACAGAAATTTTTTTTTTTTTAATTTTGGCTCTTCAGATGATTATAATATTTACATGCTTGGAGTTAATTAAAGTCTGCTAGTTCTGGTTCTATGGATGAATAAGAATAAGCTTGAGAGTATAGTGGAGCAGGAGTATGGAGAGCTTAGTGGGGAGAATCCCTAGAATTTATGTAGGGTGAAAGCAGGAGGATTTCCATTTGGAAGATAGGTGTAGGAAAAGTTGGGTCTTGAAGGATTCAGTGTTAGGTATAGTCCTAAGTGAAGGAGGGAGAGAGTTCCATTTTCTACCTAGAGAGAAGGAGATAGGAGCTGGCCAGCGGGACATTTGGGTTTGTGAATGGAGATTAGGTTTTGGTGTTCAGATCTCAGTGATCTGTTTGGGATGTATGGAGGAAGGATGTACTTTAAGGCTGGGCATTTATCAGGGGAGAATATTAATTTGTGAGCGGTGGTTAGTTGCAGATAGTCTAGGTGGTTAGGGAGTTCTAACCAGTTCAGAGATTGTAGGCTGAGGCAGTGGTGAGTTGACGTTTTGGATTTAGTGGCAAATTTAGAGATCTTATTATAGCAAGCTTTGAGTTTAGAGGTGTTGGTAGCAGACAGATTGGTTAGAAGAGGGTCTCCGTATAGAAGAGAAGGTAGGAGGTAGGTGATTGCCAGGGTATGCCTATTGGAGTTGGAAAGAAAATGATTGTTCCTATATAGCATACCTAGCTTTTGGTGGGTTTTCTTTATGTTTTGTTGTATGTGAAGTTTGAATTTGAGGTGTTCATCTACGGTAATGCCAAGGAGTTTTGCAGAGAGGACCACTTCTATAGCAGTGTTAGTTTGGCTTAGGACATTGAAAGTGTTGTTGTCCAAGGAGGAAACCTTGGAGGGGAAGAAAATTAGTATTTTAGATTTATTGGAGTTGAGGGAAAGGTGGTTTTGGTGCATCCAGTTCTTTGTAGTGGAAAAGGCTATTTGAGTTTTGGTCAGTAGTTCAGGAATGTTGGGGGTGGCACAGACCAAGGTAGAGTCATCAGCGTATTGGATGACTGTGGTGTCAGGGATGATGGTGTGAAGGTTATTTATAGAGATGTTGAAAAGCATGGGTCTGAGGATGGACCCCTGACGAATGCCAGTAGGTGTAGGCAAGAAGGAAGAGGAGGAGTTCTTCCATTTGACAGCTTGAGATCTGTCAGATAGGTAACTGGAGAACCAGGATAGAGTATTAGGGGAGCGATTAAGGTTAGCGAGATGAAGGAGGTGAGTGTGGGAGATGGTGTCAAAGGCTTTAGAAAGATCTAGCAGTACTGTGGATACAATGAGTCCAGAGTCTCAGGCTTGATTGACAGTTTCTAGGAAGGATAGTAAGGCAGTTATGGTACTGTGGCCAGGACAGAAGCCGTGCTGGGTGGGTGTTAGAAAGTACTATGACTAAGATGTGGGATCCGTGTGCACAGCTGGACTGTGAGCTTACACTTAAAGTCTGTATGTTTGTCTCTACTTGATATTTATCTTTCTACCTCAAGAATTTGTATCCGCAATCTACATCAGAACATGAGTATATTATGTATTAATTATGTCTCTGTGTGAAGTAAGACACAAGAATAAGTCAACTTGTTATGATAAATCTCACCACCTGACCTCTGTGAAACAAATCCCATGTAGAATATCATCTTTCTGTAAAGTCAAACTTCATGTGGTCTGTGGTCAAACCCATATGATTGACTTACAGATGGCGAACCATTTGCACAGAGATTAGTATAGTTAGGAAAGGGGAATTTGCCCTTTTCCATACTGCAGTGGAATATCAGGGGATAAA